>NW_024599613.1:0-16058 GCF_004379255.2 Salvia splendens
CCGTTTTTTGTTTTTGTCGTCGTCGTGTTTTTGGCCATTTCCGGCCACTTTGATTTTCGTCACTTTCTCTCTCTCTATAATTCCGTCACCTTCTTCCATCTTTTCCGGCGGGTCTGGCCGCCTCCTTGTCGTGTCGTGTCTGGTCTAGGGGTCTGCAAGGCGTAAGGAATCGTTTGGTGTATTCTGATTGAAGTTTGGCCGTGATCGGAAAAACTCGAGCTCGGCCGTCAATGGCGGATTCACCGGAGCGTCGAGTCCGGGCCTCTCGGCAGCGGCAAGCCTCTGATTCAGTACGTGGGAGGGATGCTGATAACATTCCAAGAAGAAATCAGGAGCGTTTTTTAGAGTGCCCGCTGAATTCGGATGCCGCCGACGAATTCTTTTCAGAGGCCTCCGTCCACTCCATGACTGAGGAAGAGCTTGAAGAGGACGATTTGCTCGATGATGAAGAGGAATATCGGAGGGAAATGGAAGATCAACGCCTGTCCGACGTAAAAAATGGAAGATGAAGATGAAAGACACCCGCCGATTTTGACGACGGCGTCGGTAAAGCAGGCGGTTGACTTCTCCTCTAGCTCGTCTGCTGGAGCCCTTCTGTACCAGGATCACCTTTTGGCTGAAAATCCATGTCTGGAGCAGGTGCTTGATCGCGAAAATCTTGGCTTGGGCGGCGACGCATCATCGATCAAGGTAGGAAACGGTTCTGTTTCGGTGATGGTGAAGCAGCCTTTTCTGAAAATAGCATGGCTGATGAGACTAGCATGCAAGCTTGCATGGGGAGTGGACATACATTAAATGCAAAGGTTGATTATTCAGCTTTTGGAAGTACCAAGAATCAAGGTAATATTCCCTCTTTTATGGAAAAGAAACAGCTTTTGGCAGCTGGGTATGGGCGTCTGATTGGAGAAGATTCGGCACTCCTCGATCCCGCTGAGATTCGATCCATGGATCTCCTACCAGCTACCCTCTCGGAAGAAACCTTTCACCTCGATCTCTCGGAGACTCGAA
The DNA here is from genome assembly GCF_004379255.2 of Salvia splendens. Taxonomy (NCBI): domain Eukaryota; kingdom Viridiplantae; phylum Streptophyta; class Magnoliopsida; order Lamiales; family Lamiaceae; genus Salvia; species Salvia splendens. Next base: position 1,009 of record NW_024599613.1, read on the forward strand.
CTCTCGTCGACCAACCTGTGAATTTGGGCTCCGCCTCGGCCCAGGTAACCTCCTTGCTGGATCATTCCCTCTTTAATACACCCTCTCCTTTTAATTCCCAGCCCTTTAACCAAAATATTATCCCTCAGCAATTGCAATTCAAATATCCCCCAGGCCCAGGCCTTTACTATCCTGTTAACCCTCAGCCCATTTACAATTCAATTTCCCCCCAGCCCAAAAAAACTCCTCACGTCAATTCCCCACAACCCAAACATTTGCAAATTAAACCCAAACATGCAGCCCTTTTGAAAATCCAAAAAAACACCCCCCCTCTGCTTCGTCAATCTCAGGCAGTTTCTGCCGCCGGAAGAGACCTCGCCGTTGCTCTTTTTTCCGGCCAAAAACACAGCAAACACAACCCACCATAGATTCTCCCCTCCCACAACCTCTTTCCCATCAATGCTGTCCCAGCCTGAACATGGAAGCTTTTCCGCCGATAATACCCCCCCACGAAAATCCTCCAGTAGCTTCGACTTTTGTTTGCTCCCCATGTCTCCCAACATGCTGCTCCCTCTTCGGTTGTTCAACAGCCTCAAACACCGAGCCTCACTGCCAATCATGCTCTTCTTCACCTCTGTCTGGGGGCGATCGGCTGGAGGCAGAAGCTCACATGGAAAAACAATTACATGGTGAAACATCAATGGGACAATCATCTCATTCGGCTGAAAATCATGGAGACCGAAATTCAAAACGTTGGTTTTTGGGGAGGTCTATGGCTGATGTTTTAAAAAAGGGGCAGCCGGCTGAAGGTCCGATTCTTTTGGATCGAGAAAAGGCGGATAACGCGGCGAGGTCCCGCATTGTCGAAGGTAAAACCTTGTTATTTTTTTCGGCTAATGAGACTTCTTTATCTTGCAAGGCCGTATAGGACCTGCCATCGTCGGAAAATTCTCTCACTCTTCCATCCATCCCTCCTGCCCACCAATTCAAAAGGCCCTAGGTAACCTCAAACTTGTGGGATCTTTGTCTTGGAATTTCTTAAATGCAAGCATATATTTATTCAACTTTCCGACATGCGTGACTATGTGAAAATTTTGAATGGTCCTAATAACTCGCCTGTTTGGTATGTTGAGCATCACCCTATGCGTGTCTTTAAGTGGACCCCCGATTTTGACCCCTTTTTCGAAATCCCTAGTGTGGCTATTTGGTGTAATATTCTTCTTGCCTTACCTTGCATTTATTTGAGGAGTCCTCGTTGATTGCTATTGTGAAATGCTCGGTAAACCCGTGCAAATTTGATAGGGCCACTATTACTAGATCTCGCGTCTCCTTTGCTCGGATTTGTGTCGAGGTTGAGTTTGTCGCGCCCTATTCTGGAGGAGATAGATATTGATATTGCAGGTAAACATGTGAACACTTAAGGTGAAAATGGGGACAAGATCCCGTTGTATTGGTACACTAGTGCAAAGCACGTGGGGCACACGGCGATGTCATGCTAACGCTTCGGGGAGGCGTCCTATGCCTCCCAAGAGGGACTACTCCCAAAGGGCCGACCACGCAGAAGCCGCGGCCTCCTCCCAATAGAGAGGGAGAAATCGCATCCGGCAGGCCCGAGTAGACAAGCCTCAGGGCTCGGAGGTTCCACCCTTTTGCTAGCCACGCCTACAAAGAGGGGCCTCCCCCTGAGGTTGGACAGCCTTTGCGTCAGGAAAGGCGCAAACACGGCTTCGTGAGTCAGAGAGCCGGCCCCTGGCCCCGTCTTACACTAACCCCGGACCATTATTCAGCAGCCGGCAATAGAGGGTTTAACCAGGCTGCTTTTTGATGATGCCTTTGTCGTGCCTAAGAGAAAAAGATGACTAAATCTCAACCGCAAAGAGGGAACGAGAGAGGCCGCCGAAGAAGAAGCAGGCGGAAGCCACCTCGGCGAGGACAGTGTCAGAGGGAGAGGGACATCAGGGAGTGGAAGTAGATGAGTCCTCGTCAGGGAGTGAGCGGGGCTCTAGATCCCGATCGCCCTCTATTACACGCGGCTTCGGGTACGGCCCCCTAGCGATGGTTGTGCACGGAGACAACATGTTCGGGGCCTTGGATGATTTTCCCTCGGATGATGCTGAGGTTGAGGCTGATAGCGGATGACCACCCAGGATCATATGATTTGTGAGGTTCCGAAGACGAGGCCTTGAACCCTCGGATCCGGTGCTGCAGTACGTTGGTTATACTTCCCCTACCGCAAGAGGGTTCATCGAAGAAGGCGAGGCTTTCGGCCTCGGGAGCCTACTGAGTTTCCCATTTCTTCTCACTTCATGATTTGGAATGCCCAGGGGATAGCGAACGCTACTACCCAGGGCACTTTCAAGAATATGATCGATATGTACAGTATTTTGTTTGCCGCGGTCCTTGAGCCCAGACGGATCCCCAGCCTTCTTTCTTTAGTAGGCGTTTTGGGTTTGCAGTTTAGGTGTTCGAACACGACCGGCAAGATTTGGATCTTTTCCCACAGGGACTGGCAGGTCGAGGTCATTGATGACTCTGAGCAGGTCCTTCACGTCCGAAGTTTCTGCTGTCGATATTCCCTTTCCTCAATCTACTACTCTCTCCGTAGTGTACGCTAAGTGCTCGAGAGAGGGGAGATATGATCTGTGGAATAAGCTCAGGGACATCTCTCTAGCTACTGACGGGGCCCCATGGCTCGTTGGTGGTGACTTCAACATCTTCTTGTTGGAGGAAGAGAGACAGGGCAGCACGACAGACAGGCACGGAGAGATGATGACTTTGCTGACGCGGTTGCAAGACTGCCAGCTACTGGACCCAGGTTCGATGGCCCGCCGTTCCTTGGACGAGGAGTGGGCTCTGGGAGAGATTGGACAGAGTCCTTCTTGGGGAGCACTGGACGACCGCCTTTGCGGCTACTAGGGTGACTCACTTGCCCAGGATCTCCTCAGATCATGCACCTTTGCTCGTGCGGTGCCAGCTCACGACTCAGATTCCGAGGCCTTCGTTAGGTTTCAGAACATGTGGGTTCGGCATCACACTTTCAGGGATGAGATTGCCAGAGTGTGGACGGCGGAGACGGGCTTCTTCGGTATGCTTAATCTTCAGTTCAAACTCAGCAGAGTTAAGGGTTTTCTCAAGGGATGGAACAGGGAGGTCTTTGGGAACATCTTTGACAAGCTGAGGGAGGCGGAGGAGGGCAGTTGCCGCTGCGGCAGGCGGCTTACGACGGGGACCCGACAGGAGCCCACAGGAGTGAGCTTAGCCGATGCACCGCTCTCTACGTACTCTGCACTAGGATGGAGGAGGATTTCTGGAAGCAGAAGGCTGCCATTCGGTGGGGGCGGCAGAAGGCGAAAGGAATTCCAAATTCTTCCACGGTTGGGTGCGACAGAAGCGGGTGAAGTCCCGGATTCACGCCATTCAGGCAGGAGGACAGACTCTCACGTCGGAGGAGGATATCAGACAGTCGGCGGTTTGACTACTTTTCCAGCGACTGCTCACGTCAGACGTTGCGCACTTGGAGCAGCCGGAACCTAGATCTACTGCGCGGTCTCCCAGAGGATGTAGGACAGCGAGGGCCTCTGTGCAGTCCCCGGCTACGATGAGGTGAGGGCGGCGGTCTTTGCCATCAGTGGGGACAAGCGCCTCGGGACCGGATGGCTTCTCGTCTCTTTCTTCCAGCAACTGTTGGGACAATCGTTGGAGCAGAGGTGGTGGCAGCTGTGGCGGACTTCTTCTTAGGAGCGCCCATGCCCCGTAGCTTCACGGCGACGACCATCATACTCTTGCCGAAGAAGGCAAGCCCGGCGGACCTGGGCAGAGTACAGGCCGATTAGCCTTTGCAACGTGACCAACAAGATCATCACCAAGATCTTGACATCCGCGTTTGGCGCCGCTGCTTCCTCAGGTTGTGGCGCCGAACCAGAGCGGTTTTGTAAAGGGTCCGCTTGCTTAGTGATAACGTGCTCTTGGCTCAGGAACTGATTCACGACATCGGCAGGTCGCTCATTCAGAAGGCAAACTCGCCTAATCTGGCCCTCAAGCTAGATATGGCTAAGGCCTATGATCGAGTGCAGTGGCCTTTCCTCCTCCTGGTACTTGAGAGGATGGGATTCCCGCCGGGCTGGGTGAGTATGGTCGATCGATGCATCTCTTCATGCTGGTTTTCAGTGCTCGTGAACGGGGGCTCCGGCAGGTTTCTTCCAGTCTACGAGGGGACTTCGCCAGGGAGACCCGCTTTCGCCGTCGCTGTTCGTGCTTGCTGCAGATTATCTGTCGAGGAGCTTGAACAGGCTTGTGGACACTCATCCAGATATGGAGTATAGATGTGCTAGGCGCGCGCCGGCCATATCCCATTTGTCTTATGCCGATGACGTTGTCATTTTTGTCAGGGCGCACAGACAGTCCGTGGAGAGACTGGTTCATTGTCTCGAGCACTATTCTGCCGTGTCGGGTCAGATGGTGAACAGGGGAAAGAGTCACTTTTACCTCTTTGAGAAGTTCGACGCTTGGGCGGCTGAGGTGGCAGAGGGCGAGTGGATTCCACAGGGATCCCTCCCCTTCACTTACCTTGGTGTCCCTATCTATAAGGGGGGGCTGAAGGCCGCCTACCTATTAGATATCCGACAGAAGATGGTAGACCGGATTCACAGTTGGTCTCAACAGACATCTTTCTCTCGGAGGGCGCCTCGCTCTGATCAAGAGCACCCTTGTCACCATCCCTCTTCACATCTTCCAGGTCCTGAAGCCGTTTGAGTATTGGATGAGGGAGTTGGAGCAGATCTTAGCCCGGTTTTTTTTGGGGCACGGTCGGGGAGCAGAGGAAGATTCACTGGGTTAGCTGGAAGAAGAAGATTTGCCTGCCGCTGGATGAGGGGGGCCTCGGTGTCCGTCGTTTCCGCGAGGTCGTCAAATCTTTCAGCATCAAGCTCTGGTGGAGATTTCTCGCGCAGGATTCTCTTTGGGCGCAGTTCACCATGCGCAAGTATTGTTTCCATGCTGGTCGTGCTTTCATTTCTCCTTACTCTGTGCATGATAGTCCTATCTGGCATCGTCTCACGGACATTAGGGGTCAGGTTCATGGTCTCATTAGGTGGTCCCTAGGCGAAGGGGGGATTAGTTTCTGGGACGACGTGTGGGTCGGGGATCGCCCCCTTAGGACCTATTGTCCGCCTGGGACGGATCTTCCTGCCGCTGAGGTCTCTAGGTTTTGGCGTGATCATACTTGGCATGTTGATAAACTGCATGATTATTTGGCTATGTATGGTGTGCCTTTGCATGTGTTGTATATTATCACGGCGGTTCCGATTGAGGTGGGCAGGCGGGATGTGATGCGATGGAGCCTCACTGGCGATGGCGAGTTCTCGACGGCCTCTGCTTGGGAGCTCATCCGGACACGGTCCCCTAGACATTTCGGACTTCGCATGGTTTGGAATGCTGGGCTGACCCCGACCATCTCTGTCTTCATCTGGCGCCTCCTCCTCCACAGGGTCCCAGTCGAGTGTTATGTTCAGAGTCGTGGTATCTCTCTTGCATCCAAGTGTCTGTGTTGTGTCTCTTCTTTTTCAGTCGAGTCGTTTCAGCATTTGTTTGTGTCGAGTCCTCTGGCGAGATCGGTTTGGGATTACTTCGACGGCTGGTTCCCCTACATCAGCACACACATTCACACGTGCACTGATATTGCACATAGATTAGGTTTTTGGTGGAGGTCCTCTCACAGGGCCACCGCCTTGCACATCAGCTTCATTATTCCCTGTTTGGTATACTGGTTTATCTGGACGGAGAGGAATAGCTGCAAGCATCGTGGCATTTCTTTTCGTTCTTCACATGTTATTTGGCAGGTTGTTCGGCACCTGCGGATCTTGGTGGCGGCGGGTGTGCTAGTCCCCCTTCATTGGCGCGGTTGCACCCCGGCCGTTGACTTCATGCCTTTGGCTCCTCCTCGCCGGCGAGTTCTGAGGTCCTTGCAAGTGCTTTGGCATCCACCCGACGATCCTTGGGTGAAGCTGAACACCGACGGGGCCTTTACTAGCTCGACGGGACAGGCAGGCGGTGGGGGAGTGGTTCGGGGTTCAGACGGTTCTCTCTTGGGGGCCTTTTGTACGCCTCTTGTAGCTGGGTCGGCCTTCGAGGCGGAGCTTTTAGCTCTTCTTCACGGGTTGACACTGGCTATGCAGTTCTCCTGGCAGGTTTGGGTCGAGATGGATGCGGCAGCAGTGGTCGCGGTGTTCACTTCAGGACGCGGAGGAGCAGCGGATGTGAGACATCACATGGCTCGCATTCGTACTTTGCTCGCACAGATACAGTATATGTTCTCTCACATCTTTCGTGAGGGCAACCGGCCAGCAGACTTTTTGGCAGGTAGGGGGGTCCAGACCCCTGCCATCACTTTCTATGATGCGGATTCAGCGCCTCGGTATTTGAAGTCTCTCGTCAGGATGGACCAGTTGGGCTATCCAAACTTCAGATTCAGATATCGAGATGGATGACTTCTTCACTTGGTTCGTTGTTTTGATTTTGGTTTTTTGTTTTTCCTTTGGATTTGTTATGATGTATAGCTTTGTTATGTTTTTTCTCTCTTTAGTTAGATGGTTAGTACCCGGTCTGTGGGGATACCATAGTAGCTTAGTTAGCTCTTGTGTTTTGTATCTCTCGTGCGGACCGAGTCACTTTTGGGCTCGTCTGATGTATGTTCGTTTGGTGTTTTTTGATATATACAGGTTGGGGGTCCGCCTTAACCCCCCGCCGTGATGGTGTTTGAGGAAAAAAAAAAAAAAAAACCCTTCATATATATGATCACTTCCCCTCCCGCAGAGGGTTCATCGAAGAAGGCGAGGCTTTCGGCCTCGGGAGCCTACTGAGTTTCCCATGTCTTCTCACTTCATGATCTGGAATGCCCAGGGGATAGCGAACGCTACTACCCAGGGCACTTTCAAAAATATGATCGATATGTATAGTGTTTTGTTTGCCGCGGTGCTTGAGCCCCAGACGGATCCCCGGCCTTCTTTCTTTAGTAGGCGATTTGGGTTGCAGTTTAGGTGTTCGAACACAAACGGCAAGATTTGGATCTTTTCTCACAGGGACTGGCAGGTCGATGTCATTGACGACTCTGAGCAGGTCCTTCACGTCCGAGTTTCTGCTGCGATATTCCCTTTTTCAATCTATCTCTCCGTAGTGTACGCTAAGTGCTCGAGGGAGGGGAGATACGATCTGTGGAATAAGCTCAGGGACATCTCTCTAGCCACTGACGGGGCCCCCTGGCTTGTTGGTGGTGACTTCAACATCTTCTTGTTGGAGGAAGAGAGACAGGGCAGCACGACAGACAGGCACGGAGAGATGATGGACTTCGCCGACGCCGTAGCAGACTGCCAGCTACTGGACCCAGGCTTTGATGGCCCACCGTTCACATGGACGAGGAGTGGGCTCTGGGAGAGATTGGACAGAGTTCTTCTTGGGGAGCACTGGACGACCGCCTTTGCGGCTACTAGGGTGACTCATTTGCCTAGGATCTCTTCAGATCATGCCCCTTTGCTTGTGCGGTGCCAACTCACGGCTCAGATTCCGAGGCCTTCGTTTAGGTTTCAGAACATGTGGGTTAGGCATCACACTTTCAGGGATGAGATTGCCAGAGTGTGGACGGCGGAGACGGGCTTCTTCGGCATGCTTAATCTTCAGTTCAAACTCAGCAGAGTTAAGGGTTTTCTCAAGGGATGGAACAGGGAGGTCTTTGGGAACATCTTTGAAAAGCTGAGGGAGACAGAGGAGGCGGTTGCCGCTGCGCAGGCGGCTTACGACGGGGACCCGACAGGAGCCCACAGGAGTGAGCTTAGCCGTTGCACCGCCCTCTACGTACTCCGTACTAGGATGGAGGAGGATTTTTGGAAGCAGAAGGCTGCCATTCGGTGGGCGGCAGAAGGCGAAAGGAACTCCAAATTCTTCCACGGGTGGGTGCGACAGAAGCGGGTGAAGTCCCGGATTCACGCCATTCAGGCAGGAGGACAGACTCTCACGTCGGAGGAGGACATCAGACAGTCGGCGGTTGACTACTTCCAGCGGCTTCTCACGTCAGACGTTGAGCACTTGGAGCAGCCGGACCTTGACCTCTTGCGCGGTCTCCCAGACTCCGTGGACCGCGAGGGCCTCTGTGCAGTTCCCGACTACGATGAGGTGAGGGCGACGGTCTTTGACATCAGTGGGGACAAGCGCCTCGGGACCGGATGGCTTCTCGTCTCTTTTCTTCCAGCACTGTTGGGAACATCGTAGGAGCAGAGGTGGTGGCAGCAGTGGCGGACTTCTTCTTAGGAGCTCCCATGCCTCGCAGCTTCACGGCCACGACCATCATTCTCTTGCCGAAGAAGGCAAGCCCGGCGACCTGGGCAGAGTACAGGCCGATCAGCCTTTGCAACGTGACCAACAAGATCATCTCCAAGATCTTGACATCGCGTTTGGCGCCGCTGCTTCCTCAGGTTGTGGCGCCGAACCAGAGCGGTTTTGTAAAGGGTCGCTTGCTTAGTGATAATGTGCCCTTGGCTCAGGAATTGATTCACGATATCGGCAGGTCGCTCATTCAGAAGGCAAAGTCGCCTAATCTGGCCCTTAAGCTAGATATGGCTAAGGCCTATGATCGAGTGCAGTGGCCTTACCTCCTCCTGGTGCTTGAGAGGATGGGATTCCCGCCGGGGTGGGTGAGTATGGTCGATCGATGCATCTCTTCTTGCTGGTTCTCAGTGCTAGTGAACGGGGCTCCGGCAGGTTTCTTTCAGTCTACGAGGGGACTTCGCCAGGGAGATCCGTTATCGCCGTCGCTGTTCGTGCTTGCTGCTGATTATCTTTCGAGGAGCTTGAACAGGCTGGTTGACACATATCCCGATATGGAGTATAGATGTGCTAGGCGCGCGCCGGCCATATCCCATTTGTCTTATGCCGATGACGTTATCATTTTTGTCAGGGCGCACAGACAGTCCGTGGAGAGGCTGGTTCATTGTCTCGAGCACTATTCTGCCGTGTCGGGTCAGATGGTGAACAGGGGAAAGAGTCCATTTCTACCTCTTTGAGAAGTTCGACGCTTGGGCCGCTGAGGTGGCAGAGGCGAGTGGATTCCAGCAGGGATTCCTCCCTTTCACATACCTTGGTGTCCCTATCTATAAGGGGGGGCTTGAAGGCCGGCTACCTTTTAGATATCCGACAGAAGATGGTGGACCGGATTCACAGCTGGTCTCACAGACATCTTTCTCTTGGAGGGCGCCTCGCTCTGATCAAGAGCACCCTTGTCACCATCCCTCTTCACATCTTCCAGGTCCTGAAGCCGTATCAGTACTGGATGAGAGAGTTGGAGCAGATCTTGGCCCGGTTCTTTTGGGGCACAGTTGGGGAGCAGAGGAAGATCCACTGGGTTAGCTGGAAGAAGAAGATTTGCTGCCGTTGGATGAGGGAGGCCTCGGCATCCGTCGTTTCCTCCGCGGGTCGTCAAAGCTTTCAGCATCAAGCTCTGGTGGAGATTTCTCGCGCAGGATTCACTTTGGGCGCAGTTCACCATGCGCAAGTATTGCTTCCATGCAGGTCGTGCTTTCATTTCTCCTTACTCTGTGCATGATAGTCCTATCTGGCATCGTCTCACGGACATTAGGGGTCAGGTTCATGGTCTCATTAGGTGGTCCCTAGGCGAAGGGCGGATTAGTTTCTGGGATGACGTGTGGGTCGGGGATCTCCCCCTTAGGACCTATTGTCCGCCCGGGACTGATCTTCCTGCTGCTGAGGTTTCTAGGTTCTGGCATGATCATACTTGGCATGTTGAAAAACTGCATGATTATCTGGCTTTGTATGGTGTGCCTTTGCATGTTTTGGATCTTATCAGGGCTGTCCCGATTGAGGTGGGCAGGCGGATGTGATGCGATGGAGCCTCACTGGCGATGGCGAGTTCTCGACGGCCTCAGCCTGGGAGCTCATTCGGACAAGGTCCCCTAGACATTTCGGACTTCGCATGGTTTGGAATGCTGGGCTGACCCCTACCATCTCTGTCTTCATCTGGCGCCTCCTCCTTTACAGGCTCCCTGTTGAGTGTTATGTTCAGGCCCGTGGTATCTCTCTTGCATCCAAGTGTCTCTGTTGTGTCTCTTCTATTTCAGTCGAGTCGTTTCAGCATTTGTTTGTGTCGAGTCCTCTGGCGAGATCGGTTTGGGGATTACTTTGATGGCTGGTTCCCTTACATCAGCACACACATTCACACGTGCACTGACATTGCACTTAGATTAGGTTTTTGGTGGAGGTCCTCTCACAGGGCCTCCGCCTTGCACATTAGTTTCATCATTCCCTGTTTGGTGTACTGGTTTATCTGGACGGAGAGGAATAGCTGCAAGCATCGCGGCATTTCTTTTCGTTCTTCACATGTTATTTGGCAGGTTGTTCGGCACCTGCGGATCTTGGTGGCGGCGGGTGTGCTAGTCCCCCTTCATTGGCGCGGTTGCACCCCGGCCGTTGACTTCATGCCTTTGGCTCCTCCTCGCCGGCGAGTTCTGAGGTCCCTGCAAGTGCTTTGGCATCCACCCGACGGTCCTTGGGTGAAGCTGAACACCGACGGGGCCTTTACTAGCTCGACGGGACAGGCAGGCGGTGGGGGGGAGTGGTTCGGGGCTCAGACGGTTCTCTCTTGGTGCCTTTTGTACGCCTCTCGCAGCTGGGTCGGCCTTCGAGGCGGAGCTATTAGCTCTTCTTCACGGGCTGACACTGGCTATGCAGTTCTCCTCGCATGTCTGGGTCGAGATGGATGCGGGCAGCAGTGGTCGCGGTGTTCGCTTCAGGACGCAGAGGAGCAGCGGATGTGAGACATCACATGGCTTCGCATTCGTACTTTGCTCGCACAGATACAGTTCATGTTCTCTCACATCTTTCGAGAGGGCAACCGACCAGCAGACTTTTTGGCAGGTAGGGGGGTCCAGACCCCTGCCATCACCTTCTTTGATGCGGATTCAGCGCCTCGGTATTTTGAAGTCGCTCGTCAGGATGGACCAGTTGGGCTATCCGAACTTCAGATTCAAGATATCGAGATGGATGACTACTTCACTTGGTTCGTGGTTTTGATTTATGGTTTTTTTGATTTCCTTGGATTTGGCCCGCTTTTGGCCATCATCCTTGTCCTTTTTATGATGTATAGCTTGTTATGTTTATTCTCTCTTTAGTTAGATGGTTAGTACCCGGTCTGTGGGGATACCATAGTAGCTTTGTTAGCTCTTGTGTTTTGTATCTCTCGTGCGGACCGAGTCACTTTTGGGCTCGTCTGATGTATGTTCTTTTGGTGATTTTTGATATATACGGGTTGGGGGTCCGCCTTAACCCCCGCCGTGATGGTGTTTGAAGGAAAAAAAAAAAAAAAAAAAACCCTTCATATATATGATATAAATATATGAAGTTAATTTAAAAAAAAAAAAAAACCATAAACCCTTTTGGGCGCAGTTCACCATGCGCAAGTATTGTTTCCATGCTGGTCGCGCTTTCATTTCTCCTTACTCTGTGCATGATAGTCCTATCTGGCATCGTCTCACGGACATTAGGGGTCAGGTTCATGGTCTCATTAGGTGGTCCCTAGGCGAAGGGCAGATTAGTTTCTGGGATGACGTGTGGGTCGGGGATCTCCCCCTTAGGACCTATTGTCCGCCCGGGACTGATCTTCCTGCAGCTGAGGTTTCATAGGTTCTTGCATGATCATACTTGGCATGTTGAAAAACTGCATGATTATCTGGCTTTGTATGGTGTGCCTTTGCATGTGTTGGATCTTATCAGGGCTGTCCCGATTGAGGTGGCAGGCGGGATGTGATGCGATGGAGCCTCACTGGCGATGGCGAGTTCTCGACGCCTCAGCTTGGGAGCTCATCCGGACACGGTCCCCTAGACATTTCGGACTTCGCATGGTTTGGAATGCTGGGCTGACCCCTACCATCTCTGTGTTCATCTGGCGCCTCCTCCTCCACAGGCTCCCGGTTGAGTGTTATGTTCAGGCCCGTGGTATCTCTCTTGCATCCAAGTGTCTCTGTTGTGTCTCTTCTATTTCAGTCGAGTCGTTTCAGCATTTGTTTGTGTCGAGTCCTCTGGCGAGATCGGTTTGGGATTACTTGATGGCTGGTTCCCTTACATCAGCACACACATTCACACGTGCACTGACATTGCACATAGATTAGGTTTTTGGTGGAGGCCTCCCACAGGGCCACCGCCTTGCACATTAGTTTCATCATTCCCTGTTTGGTATACTGGTTTATCTGGACGGAGAGGAATAGCTGCAAGCATCGCGGTATTTCTTTTCGTTCTTCGCATGTTATTTGGCAGGTTGTTCGGCACCTGCGGATCTTGGTGGCGGCGGGTGTGCTAGTCCCCCTTATTGGCGCGGTTGCACCCCGGCCGTTGACTTCATGCCTTTGGCGCCTCCTCACCGGCGAGTGCTACGGTCCCTGCAAGTGCTTTGGCATCCACCCGATGATCCCTGGGTGAAGCTGAACACCGACGGGGCTTTTCTAGCTCGACGGGACAGGCAGGCGGTGGGGGAGTAGTTCTGGGCTCAGACGGTTCTCTCTTGGGGGCCTTTGTACGCCTCTCGCAGCTGGGTCGGCCTTCGAGGCGGAGCTTGTAGCTCTTCTTCACGGGCTGACTTTAGCTATGCAGTTCTCATCGCATGTTTGGGTCGAGATGGATGCGGCAGCAGTGGTCGTGGTGTTCACTTCAGGACGCGGAGGAGCAGCGGATGTGAGACATCACATGGCTCGCATTCGTACTTTGCTCGCACAGATACAGTTCATGTTCTCTCCACATCTTTCGAGAGGGCAACCGGCCAGCAGACTTTTTGGCAGGGTAGGGGGTCCAGACCCCTGCCATCACCTTCTTTGATGCGGATTCAGCGCCTCGGTATTTGAAGTCGCTCGTCAGGATGGACCAGTTGGGCTATCCGAACTTCGGATTCAGATATCGAGATGGATGACTACTTCACTTGGTTCGTGGTTTTGATTTATGGTTTTTTTGATTTCCTTTGGATTTGGCCCGCTTTTAGCCATCATCCTTGTCCTTTTTATGTTGTATAGCTTTGTTATGTTTATTCTCTCTTTAGTTAGATGGTTAGTACCCGGCTGTGGGGATACCATAATAGCTTTGTTAGCTTCTTGTGTTTTGTATCTCTCGTGCGGACCGAGTCACTTTTGGGCTCGTCTTATGTATGTTCTTTGGTGATTTTTGATATATAACAGGTTGGGGGTCCGCCTTAACCCCCCGCCGTGATGGTGTTTGAGGAAAAAAAAAAAAAACCCTAAACCCTAAACCCTAAACCCTAAACCCTAAACCCTAAACCCTAAACCCTAAACCCTAAACCCTAAACCCTGAACCCGAAACCCTAAACCCTAAACCATCCAAGCCTCCTAGCTCAACTGGTTGGGAAGGGAGGCAATGGATACCGCCCATCCAGGAGGTCAGGAGTTCAAATCCTGGATGGCGCATCCTGGGATTAATTTCCCTGTGGGCTCAAGGCTTGTTGCCTTGGGACTTTGCAAGCATGCAGGTCTGGACCTGTCTGAGGGTGGTCAACTTACATGCCCGGGACCCGTCTGGAGGTGGATAACTTACCGGTCTAGTACCGGCTGCGAAGAAGGCTAGTTCGTTTGGGGGCCACGAGGTGGTAGATAGCTTACATGCCTAGTACCAGCTGGGAAGAAGACTAGTTCGTTGGGGCCACGAAGGGCTGGGGTGGGCTAGTTCGTGCGGACACGAGGGACTGGAAGAGGCTGGTTCGCTTACCAATGTATCTCGAACTCCGATTTGTATGTGTGTGTGTGTGAAAAAAAAAAACCCTAAACCCTAAACCCTGGTGCCTTGAGCCATCCAAGCCCCTTGGCCTAGCGGTAAAGGGTGCTGGATACCGCGTCTATCCTGGAGGTCTCGAGTTCGAACCGCGGGTGGCGTAATTTGTCTTTCCTCCTTGTTATAGGAGTTGATTTGTAATTTCCTCCTTCATATATATGATATAAATATATGAAGTTAATTTTTTTTAAAAAAAAAAAAAAAAACCCTGGTGCCTTGAGCCATCCAAGCCCCTTGGCCTAGCGGTAAAGGGTGCTGGATACCGCGTCCATCCTGGAGGTCTCGAGTTCGAACCCTGGGTGGGGTAATTTGTCTTTCCTCCTTGTTATAGAGTTGATTTGTAATTTCCTCCTTCATATATATGATATAAATATATGAAGTTAATTTTTTTAAAAAAAAAAAAAAAAAACCCTGGTGCCTTGAGCCCACTTTCAAAAATATGATCGATATGTATAGTGTTTTAGGTTGCAGTTTGGGTTGCAGTTTAGGTGTTCGAACACGAACGGTAAGATTTGGATCTTCTCTCACAGGGACTGGCAGGTCGAGGTCATTGACGACTCTGAGCAGGTCCTTCACATCCGAGTTTTTGCTGCGATATTCCCTTTTTCAATCTATCTCTCCGTAGTGTACGCTAAGTGCTCGAGGGAGGGGAGATACGATCTGTGGAATAAGCTCAGGGACATCTCTCTAGCCACTGACGGGGCCCCCTGGCTTGTTGGTGGTGACTTCAACATCTTCTTGTTGGAGGAAGAGAGACAGGGCAGCACGACAGACAGGCACGGAGAGATGATGGACTTCGCCGACGCCGTAGCAGACTGGCAGCTACTGGACCCCGGCTTTGATGGCCCACCATTCACATGACGAGGAGTGGGCTCTGGGAGAGATTGGACAGAGTTCTTCTTGGGAGCACTGGACGACCGCCTTTGCGGCTACTAGGGTGACTCATTTGCCTAGGATCTCCTCAGATCATGCCCCTTTGCTTGTGCGGTGCCAACTCACGGCTCAGATTCCGAGGCTTCGTTTAGGTTTCAGAACAGTGGGTTAGGCATCACACTTTCAGGGATGATATTGCCAGAGTGTGGACGCGGAGACGGCTTCTTCGGCATGCTTAATCTTCGTTCAAACTCAGCAAGTTAATGGTTTTCTCAAGGGATGGAACAGGAGGTCTTTGGGAACATCTTTGAAAAGCTGAGGGAGGCAGAGGAGGCGGTTGCCGCTGCGCAGGCGGCTTACGACGGGGACCC
>NW_024599614.1:0-58843 GCF_004379255.2 Salvia splendens
GGGCGCGCCACGTCATCAGTTTTATCCTCCTACCCCCCACTTGCAATGGGGCACCCTAAGGCGAGCCCTATATATTTTACTATTGTTTTTGTTAATTAATTTAAATATTTTCAAATATATAATGCAAACTAATTAAAAAACAGAACGAGTAACTAAAAACCGACGAAGATTGAATTAATTACACAAAAGTTACACGATTCAAGTTGGCTAATCTACGCTCCATGTCATCCAAACCTTACGATTCCGTACTGAATTCAGGATCGTACTGCGTGTTGGCGTCGAACGGCCGATATTCGTCGGGTTTTGTACCCGGCCAACCGCCTCACCAAACATCGGACTATTGGGACTTGAATCCATTTCATAGTAAATGTGAGTTTCGAGAGTGGAATCGTGAAATGAAATGTTACAAATGAAGGTGGGGTAGGGGTATTTATACAAAAAATCAAAAACGCGTGTCATCGTTCGCCGAGCCCACAATGGGACGCCCCGATGGCGCGGACGATAGGTCATCGTCCGCGCTTCTTCCGCAGACGATGCATCGGGCACACAGTATGGAGCACGATGGCGGACACCCCAATGGAGGCATCGGCGCGCCCATTGTGGGTGCCCTAAGGCCATCCGCAACGCTGTCACTTATCCATCTCTTAACCGTTCCTTAAATTACTATTCATGGTCACACTGTACTTTTTACTCCATCTCTTAACTAAGGGACGAAACCTGCAACCCTCCATCTCTTATCCGTCCCTTAAATTACTATTCATTCAATTTCATTTTTTATTTTATTTCCAACAAATTTAATTAATAAAAACACACTTCATTAAAAATAAAATAAAATTACAACATAAAATAAAAATACAACTTAGAATTCAAAAAACAAAAAAAACACATAATTAAAATCCTAAAAAATATAAATTACATAATTTAAAATATAAATAGAAAATAAAAAAAACTACTCCGCCGGCAAATCATCATCCGAAGGCGGTGGAGGTGCACTGAAGCCACCTGGAGGAGGAATACCAAGTTGTCTTGTCATAAACTCAATTCCGGCAAGGTTGGCTTGGTAATGGGGAGGCGTCATGCGGGAAGTGTCCGCCATTGTGGCGGTCATGTACATGGACATTAGGGAGTTCGAGGGTGCCCCCGAGCCCGAGCTCGCCTGGCTTGATTCGGCTCGGCCCCTCCTCCCTCTAGCCGCCTTCGCCGCATTTCTCCCTTGCGGCCGACAGCGGCCACGGGAGCACCCTCCGGCATCGTCTGCCGTGCCCTCAACCTCCTGCGAGGCAAACTCTTGTGCGGCGCTGCCCGAAAAGCCCTCACTAGACGAGTATTGGCCACCCGCCGTGTGCTTCGTGCGCTTCGAGGTCGAGCCTGAGCTGGACCGGACACCGCCGACCCACCTTTCCTCGTCTTTGACGACATCCCAAACATCGACATGTTTGAATTGTTTGCCGGTGTCGTCGAAGTAAACTCGCAAAGCCGACCTCAGAATGTCGGCTCCCGTGGCTCCGCTTTGGTAATGAGCCGCTTCACTCTTGTAGATAGCGCAGAATTTTTTGACCTCTCTGTCGACTCGGTCAAAGTGAGCGCGGAGCATCTTAAATGTGCGGCGGCAGGACCCCTTCGGCTTAATCTCGTGGTAGGCCTCGGTGACCTTTTCCCAGAAGCACTTCCGGGATTGTTGATTCCCGATGATGGGATCGTACGAGACGCTGATCCAGGCGTTGTACACACCCAGCATTTCCTTGGGGCTGTACGGATGCCGGCCTAGATCCTCCTCCTCGTCCGCCTCCGCCCTGGAGCTTCCACAGCCCCGGCCTCCTTCCGGAGTGGGTTCAACCGAATAATCCTCCCGAATATGAGATAATCCCTGCGAATACCTCGGGGCGGAGGGACGGGCGTATGCATCCACATCAAATGGAATGGTTGGTACCCCGGCGTAGACGAACCCTAGGTGCCTGGCGTCGAAAAACCGGAACCACCACCCAGGACATTGTACATGCCCCCAGTCGCCGAACGCGTTGATGTCAAACCCGCTGGAGCCGCCACCGCCAGAGTTTCCGTCGCCGGACATTTTGTGATAAGAGGTTAGATGAAAATTGGAGAGGAAATGAAGATGATTTGGGAAGAATAGATGTGTATTTGTGTGTGAAATGAGGATGAATTAGGAGTATTTATAGAGTAAAAAAATAAAATAAAAAAAAGAAAAAACGGTAATATTACCGTTTTTCAATTTTTTTTTTAAATTCGAATTTAAAAAAATGATTTATTGCGTCAGCGTGACGATGCCCACTCGCGGGCCGGCGAGTGGGCGTCACGCATGGCGCCGGAGCGCGCCACGTCGCGCGGGCGCGTGGCGAGACGGCTCGCCATCCGTCTCGGCAGGACGGGACGCTCGCGGGCTAGGGACGAGACGGGACGCTGCAACGCGTCTCGCCGCCGTCTCGTCCTGGCGTGACGGGTTACGAGCCACCCGCGTGACGCGTTGCTGGTGGCCTAAGTTCTAAGTTCTTTATAAGTGTACGTTAACAGACTTCCATTATCAAGATTCTATTTAGTTAATGTAAGATTAAATTCCAGCAACGGTAAGTGACACGTTTGTCCGTGCGATCTATCTAATTATTGAGGCTAGTTGGCCCTGTTATTTTGGTACCCAATTATACTGATATTAGTGATGATATTTTGAGTGAAAGGCTGATCACTGTTGTTATGCCACGCTCGCTCTCTATGAATTCATCTTTTAGATGTTCCGCGATTCTATTATTATTACACAGAAACAAAAAGAACAAAGATAACATACCTAATTATATATCCTGTGACAAAACTTGATTGCTGAATCCTTTTAATGAGTGATTTCAGTGATGGTTTTGGCAATGGTGGAAAATCAAAGTGGCAACACTTATGAAGATGCTAGAAAGCAGAGACTGATAGAAAATAAATAAAAAAAGATTTGAGGTAATAATTTGTTTAAAATGCTACGGGAATGTCTGAAGAATAATAAACCAATATTAGCAATTGGTTTGTAGATGAGTACCTCTTTTGTAGTGCTAGCTAGGCTAAAGATTCTTCTTCATAAGTTTAATGGTGTATGAAAATCTCTATATTTCAATTCTAGTGTTGGAAAACATTCTTTTTCTTTTAACAGGATTTGGGATTAGTGAAGTTGTCTAAATGCCTAGCAAATGTAACCAGTCAGAGAAACCCCACGTGATTAAATTTTCCTGTATTCATATGACAGAAAGTTGGGGAGATTATGAGGTTCTCATTCGTAGTATATAAATTAATGGGAGCTTAAGAGATTTGGTTGAGATGAGCCATTTTGTGAATGTGCTGTATGTCAGCTTTGAACATCATCATGTATGTTTCCAGTTCCCTTCTGTTTCTTAATCTATTTTGTCAACAAAATTTTACCACATCAAATCTAGTAGTGCTTCAACTTGCTACAGATCAAGAAACAACTCTTTCATGAACCAAGAAATATTGCTGGGTAATTACGTGGTACATGCAAAATATTTATTAATATTTAATTTAGTACAAAAGGTTTTATGTTTACATATTTCATACAAAAAGTTTACTTAATATTTCGTATGATACATTCCGTCAAATCTCATCTGACACCGTTTGTTGCTTAGCATGATTGCATTTAGTTAGATACTGGTAAATTTATTTCTCATTTCTTGATGACATGGTTGTCATCAGAAATTTTTAGATGAACATGTAATTTATAATTGTATCTCTAGTTGGAATCGGGAATAATTTTGTATCAGTAATTATTATAAAGAAATTTTGGATAAATGATAATTATATCAGGTTTTTAACATTTTAGGATATAATTTGGGAGTGAGTAAGATGAAAAAATGAAGACAAGTAACGATGTTAGATGAAATTTGACGGAATGTATCAATTTGGAACATTAAGTATAACTTTATGTATAAAATATATAACTTAAAACTTTTTTGTATTAAATTAAAATATTTATTGAAATATTTTGTATGTGTCATGGTAATTACCCGTAATTAGATCATTCTCAATTTACGGTGTCCATTTTCAGATATTATCAGTCACAGCACCAACAACTCAAAAAATCCCAGCTATAGTTCTTTACTTTATTTTAAATTCATCATTTCTTTATCATCCAGTTTATTATAAAAGGATCTCAATTTATTTAAATTGAGATCCTTTTATAATTGAAATTTATGAAAAAATTTTAAACACATGAATTATAGTTTAGTTTTCAACAAATTTATTACAGATTAGGTTTTAGATAAAATCTTCTCAAACCCCATAATGGTCTAGTTTCTTCTTCCGTCTACTTCAGAATGCTAGAAATTGTTCAGGAAAAATCAGATTTCATTCATCCCTATATCAGCGAAGAGGTGGGGTTTTGTTTTTGTTTTCAAGATTTCTAGCCAAGAGCTGGGGATGAGTTGATAAGATTTTGTTGAATAACATGGTTTCAATCATATCAAAAAAAAAACCTAAACCAAGAAACTATTGATCTGATAATAGTGTTCCAAAACGAGTAATCAAGAAAGATACATGAAAAGAGAAGTTGAAAGTAGCACAAACGAGACACAACAAAGTCAGCACAATGCCTAGGTCTCATGCCCAACACAATATTTTGATAGCTATCTATCTTAAGCAGCTTAAACAGCTGTCAAAAACGCACTTCCTGGTTTACGGTTAGCCAATATCCCATGACAACCCAACAGCTGCAAAGAGATTCCCAAATTGAGTAAACAAACTAAGGTCATGAATGTCAAAGAATAAAAAAAAGTTGCAATTTCAAAAAACAGACCTTGGCATTGACACCATCTGGTTGAATTCTGTTCTCTGATTTCCACCTCACGTAATCGCTACGGTTGAATTTAGTGAAGCCCCTGAAATTTATACAAGCAAAACATAGGCACATTAGAGAAAAGGCTTCCAATAGATGATCGGGTATGCAAAAGCATCAAATTATGCATATAAGAGTTATACCACTTCCTGCTGACAATGATCTTCTGACGCCCTGGGAACTTGAACTTGGCACGACGCAGTGCCTCTTGGGCGTGCTGGCTGTTGTTATCCTTACAACGGACAGAGAGGAGAACCTGTCCAATGGCCACACGAGCACACACACCTTGAGGCTTGCCAAAAGCACCCCTCATACCAGTTTGGAGCCTATCAGCTCCAGCGCACGACAACATCTTGTTGATACGCAGCACATGGAAGGGATGCACCCTGACCCTCAAGTGGAATGCGTCCTTTCCAGCGAACTTGGTCATGTACTTGTTGCAGGCAATACGGGCAGCTTCAAGTGCCTCACTGGACACATTCTCCTTCTCCAACTGACTAAGTGGACGCAGAATGGGAATTCATCCACACCCTTCCTCTTCATACCCACATCATAGATCCTGATCTTCGGATCAGGCACACCACGACAGAACCGTGATTTTGGATACGGCTTGTTCTTGATTTGGCGGTAACACCTTGCAGGCCCTACAAAGCAAGAATAAACACATTACAAAAACATATAAAATCATCACAAAAATGCAATTTAGCAGAGCAATTCATGTAATATCCCAACAAAGAAAACACCAATACAACTCTGATAAAATTGGGGAGAAGGCACACACATGTGGTAATAGAAATGCTGACAAACTTCCATGAATGCGAATCAAGTAAGTATAAAGGGAAAATGCAACACGAAAAAGCAGGTCTACAAAAATCTCCTCAGATTAAGATGCACTAAAGCTATCAAAATGAATTAAAGATTCCCTAACCCAAACTCAAATTATATTACATTTTCTGAATTCTCAAAACAGTTAAAGCTAAGAATAGAGGAACATTGCTCCAGTTCATCAACCAAAAGCAATCATTTTCTCGGATCCTAAATCCTTATCAAATCTACGTCAATTTATTGCAAAATTGCAGAATAGAATGTATAATCTAGTTCTGAAATGAAAGTATTATATCAATTGGAACCCCAATATGTAAGAAAATTGGTAGCCGGAGGAGAGACTTACTTCTTCCCATCGTGTGGTTGCTCCGCCGCTTCAATTGAGAAAATTAGGGTTTTGCGAGATAAAATGTTTACTTTATAGGAATGGGTGGATTGGGGGTTTAAGCATACTGTTTTGGGCCATTAAAGGATTGGGCTATATTTCAACGTTCTAATATTTAATTTGAATACATTATATTCAATTCATTAAAAAGAAATTGAGAGGGTTGGAGTATTATTTTTTATTTTTTGTTTAATCACATGTGTACCGAACCCGCCTTTTGGCGGAATCCGACTAATCCTGTTCGACCGGGCTTGCAGATTAAGGCCGAATGTCTTCCAGCGGGTGGCGGGGTTTGAACCCGTGACCTTAAGATCACCACAGCTCCGCACTGTCAACTGCGCTGCGACCAGTTGGTTGGTTGGAGTATTATTTAGTACCCCTCTCCGTACCAATTTTTTCTTTCTTAGTTTGTTCTAGAATTAAACATGTCATATTTTTATTTTTTAAAAAAAAATTATCTCTCATATTAATATAAAATTATAGTAGTAGTATTTTTTCCCCTAAACAAGCAAAACAAAACCTCATAAAATCCCATGTCATCCCAAAGTGTGATATCTTTTGTGAGTCGGAGACTAAAATTGAATATATGATAAGGTCTATCTGTCAATTTCTCCTAATTTGGTTAGCTTTTTGTAGTTTTAATATGGAGCTTTTTTTTATCTTCTGGAAATGGCTTTTTGATTGTTATTTATTCGAAATGATAATGAACGCTTATCAAACGCCGAATACTAAAATTTGAGTATCCCTTTACTCGAGAAAATGGATTCTGAACTCTGCATCTGTATCGCTAATAATTTTTCTCTTTTATCGCCAAATTTATTTATGTGTTAATAAAATTATAGATTACAGATATAAAAAATTGTTGAGTGTATTACAACTCAAAAATTTAAAAAAAATCGAAGAAATAAACAATACTTTGTACACTGTAAATAATTAAAATACATAAACTAAAATTCAAAATAATCTATACTATACTTAATTAAAATACATAAACTAAAATTCAAAATAATCTATACTATACTTAAAAGTTGGGTGTTATTGGGGGGAATTTTTGGGTACATTCTGCCAACTTTCAAATGTCAAACCCTAGAAGACACAAGTCAAGGAAAGAATCAAGGAAAGAAATAAATCTATTTTAGGAGAATACCAATTAGTGATTATACATAGAATAGATTGATATGTTTCCAAATATACTTGTATTTCTCTTCTATAAAAAGAGATCATTGTATACAATGTAAAACACACAGAAATACAGAAATAAGAGAATCATAAACTTTGTTCTCTGCAATTCACCATGCCTAGCCTTTTATCCTTATCCCTCTCGGTTACCATCTTCAAGATGGTATCAAAGCAGGTTATTAAGGTGGGGACTCAGAGAGAGTTCATCACCGTCCCAAGGCTACCTTTCCCGACCGTCTGTCCTTAACCCTGTGAGCAAACAAAATGTCAGAAAACCACCGAGAGTTCAAACACAGATCCACATAACACAAACACTTCAAACCACCAAACCAATTTCCACCAGGATTTCGCGGCACAATTTGCCGAATTCCCTGAAATTTAAGGAATTTTCATCAAGGCAGAGCTCGAAAAAACCCCTCAACCCAGCCAGAATCGCTGGGGGAAGTAACCATCAAAACAAAGCATCAACGTGAACAACTATCCCCTATGGGCCACCTGATGAAGAGGGCTATTGGCGGTAAAGGACTGACCTCTCACATAATGGAGTTTCAGACCCGAACCCGCCGATAACCGACCCAATTACCCGAGGTGGCAGCAGAGAGATCACTGCACCTTCAATTGGATTATCAACAACATCAAATCCGACCTGGTAAACGAAGTTTCTCAATACGCGACCGCCAAGGACCTTTGGGAGGGCCTGGCAATCACGTATGGCAGCGGGAGATAGATCCATTTCAGGTGTACGACCTACACAGACAATGTATGAAGATCAACAATGAGGAATGACCTTGGAAGCATTGTGGCAAAAATTACAGGATCTGTGGATATCCATAGACGCCTGAGATCCAAGCACGATTGACCATCCTCCGTCAATCGAGAAAGACAATCAACGGACCCAAAGGATGAGGGTGTATCAGTTTCTTACCGCACTCGATGAATGGTATGAATCAGTCAAGAAGGAGATCATCAACAAAGAGCCATTACCGACTCCTCGAGAGGCATACGCGATGGTGAGGCGCAATGCCAACAATGCGCGAATATTGAAACCTACCGAACAACCAGGCTCCGGAATTGGAGCGGGACTGATCGTATTCGACCGCAACAGCACCAGTCAGCCTCCACCGCCACCACCGGCGCCGTCCCGGTATCCAGCCAATCACACCGCAAAGGCGACGAAGATAAAAGCAAATTGTTTTGTAGCCATTGCGGAGGAAAGAGACATACAAAAGATACCTGCTTCCTCATTCATGGGTATCCCGAATGGTGGGATGAAATGAAGAAATCCAAGCTCCAGAGAGAGCCGAATCGCGGCGGACCGAGGGCATCGGCATCAGCAGCGGCGGTGGTCGGAGGCCAAGCCGCCTACGCCGAGCACGCGGCGGGTGGCTTCGGTACTCCAACCACCACCGGAAATTATGGCGGACGCGGGGAGGAGAAAGCCGTGGCCACTGTCACGGCGGCGAGAGTGCAGATTGGAGGAGATGCAAACGCGGCGGACCCGTCTAGGTGTTTGGAGTGAAGGTAAAGGGGGGGTTCTCTCATTTGAACCCTCCAAGTTCTGCCAAATCACGTTTTTTACCCCATCCCCATAGGCTTATTGTTTCCAGCCCCAAAACTCCTCAGATATTGCAACCCCGTACCCCACTTCGAAAATAACTCCTCTAAACTCCCCAAAATTCTCATAAACACATTCCAGCCCCTAAACCTTGTGAAAATCTTGTGATACATCCCACAATAAAATGCCAAAATTCCTTTGAAGCCTTGGCCATGTCATCTACCTCAGAAATAGGAGAAAAGAATAAAAATTGGATTTTTGATTATGGTACAACTGACACAATGTCTTTTGATATGTCTGATTTTGAAAGTATTTCCGAGTCAAATAAAACCCATGTTCAAACTGCGAGTGGAGAACTGGCACCTGTTCAGGGGGCGGGAACCATCACTATCTCCCAAACCCTTCGACTCTTGAATTGCTTATTTGTTCCGTCACTATCTCACAAATTATTGTCAGTTAGTCATGCGACTAAAGAATTGAACTGCAAGTTACTAATGCAGCCTCGTTTCTGTTTACTACAGGATACCCAAACGGGGACGATAGTTTGGGCGTGGCACTGAACGACACGGACTGTACTATGTGGATGAGGTGGCCCATCAGAGTACTGCGTTGCTGTCTCAACGGACTGATCGATAAGCAGGCTTGGCTTTGGCATCGCCGGTTAGGGCACCCATCTATAGGATATTTCCGTCTGCTTTTTCCTAAGTTGAATTCTTCTTTTACCTTTAATTGTGAAACATGTTTTTTGGCCAAAAGCCATAGACATTCGTTTAAGTTAAATAATACTAGAGTGAAAACTCCCTTTTCATAAATTCATTCGGATGTGTGGGGTCCTGCACCTGTTACTGGGGGTCGGGCTTTCGCTATTTTTTGTTGTTTGTTGATGATTATACACGCATGACTTGGGTTTATTTCTTAAAAACAAAATCTGAAGTTTTTGATAAGTTCACCCAATTCTATACCTTCGTACAAACTCAATACAAACACAATATCCAAATCCTTCGATCCGATAATGGGGGGAGTTTGTCAATTCTAAAATGCAGTCTTTCTTCACTGAAAATGGATTAGTCCACCAAACCACCTGTCCACATACTCCTGAATAGAATGGGGTAGCAGAAAGGAAAAACCGATATATTCTAGAAGTCACACGAGCCTTCCTAATCGAATCCCGAATCCCAAAATCTTTTTGGCCAGAAACCGTAGCCACTGCTGTCTACCTTCTAAACCGTCTCCCTACCAAAATCCTTGTAATAATAGAGTACTCATCTCAGCTGTAAGAAGAAGGAAGAAGCAGCCTAGAAAACTAGCCGTTGGAAATGGCAGTTAGTTAGTTCAATGTAACAGTTAGCTTTCTTGCTTTCTTGATTCTTGTTGTAGTTTGTTAGTGGCAGTTGCTACCTGAATTGTAGAGCTTTAAATAGCTCGTTTGTATGTAGTTTAGATGATTCATTCAATAAAGAGTTTTCAAGTTTTCTCTCCAAGATTACCATCTTCAATACTCTAAGTGTGAGTGTGTGTGTTCTTCTGCATTGTGAGTTCTCATACAACTGTGAGAGTGTGTGTGATCTACCTGAGTGTGTGAAAGTCTTGTGCGTTCAAATCCTAACAAGTGGCGCCGTCTGTGGGAAGGGATTGAAGCTGTTTTGCAGAGGATCAATCGGTTTCAGAGATGGCAGCAAGGCTTGATGCAGAAAAGTTCACAGGCAAAAATGATTATGGCATGTGGAAGATGAAGATGAAGGCGGTTTTGATTCAACAAGGCTTGGCCGCAGTTCTTGCAAAACCAGAGGAGAAAGGAAAGGCTCCAGTGCTTGATGATAAAGCCCAGGCAAAGATGGAGGAGATGCAGCTCAAGGCACATTCTGTAGTGATTCTGTGCCTTGGAGATAAGGTCTTGAGGGATGTTCAAGAAGCCAAGACTGCTGTGGAGATCTTGGACAAGTTGGATGAAGTTTTACTTGGCCAAATCCTTGGCTAACCGGCTGTATCTCAAGAAGAGGCTGTATGCCTATAGTTTTTCTGGAGATAGGTCCATCATTGAGCAGCTAGAAGAGTTCAACAAGATCATTGATGACCTGGGATCTGTTGATGTCAAGATTTCAGATGAGGATAAGGCCATTCTCACATTGAATGCCTTGCCTAGCTCGTATGACCAGTTAAGTGATGCAATTATCTATGGAAGAGATAAACCTATCACCTATGCAGAAGTCTATTCAGCCTTGATGGCCAAAGAACTCCAGAAGACAGCTAGCAGAGGCTCTGCAAGCTCCAATGTTCAAGCTGCAGAGGCCTTGAATGTAAAGAAGTTCAAAAAGCAGAACTTCAAGAAGAAGTTTGAGGGCTCTAAACCCTCAAGTTCTGATGCTCAGAAGGAAACCAGAGCTTGCTATTGGTGCAAGAAACCTGGACATTTGAAGAAAGATTGTCATGCATGGAAGAGAAAGATAGCCTCTGAGGGACACAACCAATCTGATTGTGTGGAGAGTGCTGATCCCCCCGGCTCAACTCATGAATATTAGTGACAGTGGGGTCAGTCATAGGTGGATTATGGACTCGGGGTGCAGCTTCCATATGTGCCCAAATAGGAGCTGGTTTCATGACCTTCAAGAAGCAGCCGGCACTGTGGTGCTGGGTAATAATCACATTTGTCAGATCAGAGGAATAGGGAAGGTAAAGCTAAGCCTACAAGATGGCTCTATAAAGATCCTAACTGGGGTGAGGTATATTCCAGAAGTGAAGAGGAATCTCATCTCATTGGGAATGCTGGAGCAGAGAGGGTTCACCATATTGATGAGTCAAGGAAAATTGTTTGTTAAATCTGGAGATGCAGTGATGATGGAGGCTGACAGAGAGCATATTCTCTATTATCTGAAGGCTAAGGCTGTTTGATGGAGAAAGCAATGCAGTGTCAGATGATTCCATAATGCTATGGCACAAGAGATTGGGCCACCCAGCTGAAGGAAGCTTGAAAGAACTCATCAAGAAGGGTCTGATCTCTGGAGATTTCAACAAGATGAACCCCTGTGAGCAGTGTATACTTGAAAGGCTAAGAAGGCACCCTATCCTACAGGTATTCACTCTTCTACAGCCCCTTTAGACTACATACATAGTGATCTTTGGGGGCCTTCACCGGTGTGTTCAATTGGTGGAGGAAAGTATTATCTAGCTATCATTGATGACTATACAAGGAAGTTGTGGGTATATATTCTTAAAGAAAAATCTGAAACACTCACAAAGTTCAAGATATGGTGTAAGGAGGTTGAGCTAGAGAAGGGTAGAAGTGTTAAATGCTTAAGAACAGACAATGGCCTAGAGTTCTTGTCTGCTGAGTTTGATCTGTTTTGTAAAGAGAAGGGTATGAAGAGGCATAGGACTGTTCCTGGTAATCCTCAGCAAAATGGTGTTGTGGAGAGGATGAATAGGACAATCCTAGAGAGGGTGAGGTGCCTACTTCTTGGTTCTGGTTTGAGCAGCAGTCTGGGGTGAGGCTGTGTATACAGCAGCCTATCTCATCAATAAATGCCCATCTACTGCCCTGAAATCTGAAACTCCTGATTACATGTGGTATGGAGCTCATAGTGACTACTCAAAGTACAAGGTGTTTGGGTGTGTGGCCTATGCTCATGCTAGGCAAAGCAAGCTTGAAGCTAGGGCTCTGAAATGTATTATGTTGGGGTATCAGAGGGGTGTTAAGGGGTATAGGCTCTGGTGTATTGAGCCTGGTAAGCAGAAGGTCTTGGTGAGTAGGGATGTGGTGTTCTTGGAGGATCATATGCCATACCTGAAAGATAAGCTGGACTCCAGTGAAGATGAGGGTGATTTCTTCAAGGTGGAGCCTGTGGGGGTTGGCCTAGGAGCAGGTGGAGTTACTGACTCAGGGAGTGAGTCTGATTCAGATAAAGAAGAGGCTCCAACTCAGGGCAACCAGGCTGGTGAGTCTATATCAGACTCTATCAGAGACTATCAGCTTGCAAGGGACAGAGTTAGAAGAGAAACAAGGCCACCAACAAAGTTCTCTGATGTTGTGTATTATGCTCTGTGTGCAGCTGAAAGTATTGATGGTGCAGATCCACTCACATATAAAGAAGCTATGCAGAGTAAAGATAGAGAAAGATGGATTGAAGCCATGAATGAGGAAATAGAGTCTTTACTCAAGAACAAAACATGGATTTTGGTGGACAAATCCAAGTTGAGTACAGATGGTAAGGAAAGGAGGCTGGTAAGCTGTAAGTGGTTGTTTAAAAGAAAGATTGAGACCACTGATAAGGATAGAGTCAGGTTCAAGGCAAGGCTGGTGGCTAGAGGCTTTACACAGCAGGAGGGAATCGATTTCAATGAAGTGTTTGCACCTGTTGTGAAGCACACTTCAATTAGGATCCTATTGGCTGTGGTGAATCAGCTTGACTGGGAGCTACAACAGCTTGATGTGAAGACAGCCTTCCTCAATGGAGATCTAGAGGAAACTATCTTCATGGAACAGCCAGAGGGCTATGTGAAGATTGGAGAAGAAGGCAAGGGTGTGCCTGTTACAGAAAAGTCTTTATGGACTTAAGCAAAGTCCTAGACAGTGGAATAAGAAGTTTGATGCACAGATGAAGAAGATTGGCTTCTCCAAGTCAGAATATGATGATTGTATTTACATCAAGAAGGCAGGCAGGACTCCCATTGCCTACCTATTACTCTATGTGGATGATATGCTACTTGCAGGGCCTTCTATGACAGAAATTCAGAAAGTTAAACAAGATCTGAAGTCAAGCTTTGAAATGAAGGATCTAGGAGAGTCAAGGAAGATCCTAGGCATACATATTCAGAGAGATAGAGGCTGCAAGAAGCTGTGGATGCTGAAAACTGATTATATTGACAAAGTTATGCAGAGATTCAGAATGGAGAATGCTAAACCTGCTTCAACACCCTTGTCCCAGAGTTTCAGATTATCAAAGGAACAAGCTCCTAAAACTAAGCAAGAGGCTGATGAGATGGAGGCTATCCCTTATGCTAGTGTTGTTGGGAGTATCATGTACACTATGATTTGTACAAGACCAGATCTTGCTCATGCTATCTCAGTGACTAGCAGATACATGGCAGACCCGGGGAAGGAGCATTGGAATGCTCTTAAGTGGATATTGAGGTACATGAAGTCAACTAAGGACTGGGGGATTGTGTTCAATGGCTGGGAAGGTGGATCTGAGGAGGTTGTGCAGGGGTATTGTGATGCAGACTATGCTGCAAACCTGGACACCAGAAAGTCTCAAACAGGTTATTTGTTTACCATGTTTGGAACTGTGATCAGTTGGAATTCAGGTTTGCAGAGTGTAGTTGCCCTTTCAACTACAGAATCAGAATATATAGCTCTCACTGCAGCTGTACAGGAGAGTTTTTGGATTCAGGGAGTGATTTCTGACTTTGGTTTTGACCAAAGGACAATGGTGATTCATTGTGACAGCAGCTCAGCTATATGCTTGGCTAAACATCCGGGTTTCCATGAAAGGAGCAAGCATATAGACATAAAGTTGCACTTTATTAGAGATGAGATTGAGATAGGGAGAGTGAAGGTGATTAAGATTAACACCTTACACAATCCGGCTGATATGCTCACTAAATCTCTAAGTAGAGATAAGTTTGATCACTGCAAGAAGTTGATCAAGGTTTGCTGCAAGAACTGAGATGAGCACTCAGGTGGAGAATTGTAATAATAGAGTACTCATCTCAGCTGTAAGAAGAAGGAAGAAGCAGCCTAGAGAACTAGCCGTTGGAAATGGCAGTTAGTTAGTTCAATGTAACAGTTAGCTTTCTTGCTTTCTTGATTCTTGTTGTAGTTTGTTAGTGGCAGTTGCTACCTGAATTGTAGAGCTTTAAATAGCTCGTTTGTATGTAGTTTAGATGATTCATTCAATAAAGAGTTTTCAAGTTTTCTCTCCAAGATTACCATCTTCAATACTCTAAGTGTGAGTGTGTGTGTTCTTCTGCATTGTGAGTTCTCATACAACTGTGAGAGTGTGTGTGATCTACCTGAGTGTGTGAAAGTCTTGTGCGTTCAAATCCTAACAATCCTGGACTTCAAAACACATTTGGACATCCTATCTGCCCAAGCCACTATCCCATCATCTCTTCGTCTAGAACCTAGGATATTTGGGTGCTCCGTCTTTGTCCATATTCCCAAAACACGAGCGGTCTAAATTTTCCCCTTGTGCTGTTAAATGTGTTTTCCTAGTGTATGGCCGGAATCAAAATGGCTTCAGATGCTATGATCCTAAAACAAGAACCATGTATACCACCATGAACTGCGACTTTGTTGAGGGAGAATACTTCTATAGCCAACCTAGCGGTCAGGGGGAGAGTCGACCAGAAATTCCGGAAAATGACTCACTAGGCTGGCTACCGACACCAATACCCGAACCTACACCTACACCAATACCTGAGCCTGCACCAAACCAGGAAGAGAATCACAACAGTCAGGGGGAGGGAAACTTGACGAGTCCAAGTCAACCTGTTCTAAACGTCGGTCCACCAGAGACAGTTAGCGGTAACGCTGGGCCGTCAAGTTCCAATGTGCAGGACGAGGAGTTCGGCGACACCTCGTTATCTACCCCGTCCAGGGATCCTGAGGTAAATAGTCTTAACTCTGGAAATATTACTCCTGTGGAAGAAACTAATAGTGACAGGGAGAATGAGGAAATTGAGGAACAAGCAGACATGAGTTATGAGTTACCGCTAAGGAGTACGAGAGGCGTTCCTCCTCGGCGATACTCTCCAGACTGGAAAGGACGAAAGTCCCAATATTCTGTAACTAATCTTGTGCAGGGACATCTCACAGAAATGGCTAGAGCTTTTGAAGCTTCCCTCTATGAGGATGAGATTCCTCAATCCTTTGAGGAGGCGATGAAACACAAACATTGGGGGGAGGCAATGAAGAAAGAGATAGATGTCTTATAAAGAATAGAACATGGGAGAAGTGTACTCTACCAAAGGGAAAGAAGCCAGTAGGATGTCGATGGGTCTTCACAATCAAAAGACGAGCAGATGGTTCAATCGAGAGGTATAAAGCACGACTGGTGGCTAAGGGATACACTCAGGTCTATGGAGTGGATTATGCAGAGACGTTCTCTCCGGTAGCCATGCTAAATACAGTTAGAACACTGCTGTCTATAGCTGCATCTAGAGATTGGCCTTTACATCAGCTGGATGTCACTAACGCCTTTTTACATGGAGAGTTGGAAGAAAATAAGGAAGTCTACATGGAAGCCCCTCCAGGTTTTCTTGGAGAATTCGGAGACCGACAGGTGTGCAGATTGAGGAAAACCTTGTATGGACTAAAACAGTCTCCCCGGATATGGTTTGGGAGATTCTGCCAGGCAATGTTCAAGCATGAGTATGAACAAAGCCACTCTGACCACAAAAGGTCACTTGGAGAAGCAAGAAACAAAAGGTCGTTGCCTTATCTAGTGCGTAAGCAGAGTTCCGAGGAATCAAGAGTGGTTTAACGGAGATTATGTGGTTGCGGAGGTTACTTACGGAGATAGGATTTCCTCCAACACAGAAGAGTCAGTTATTCTGTGACAACAAGGCGGCGATCAGTATTTCAGAAAATCCAGTGCAACATGACAGGACTAAGCATGTGGAAGTAGATCGACATTTCATTAAGGAGAACCTAGAAAAAGGAGTCATAGAATTTCATTTTGTGAGGTCAGAGGATCAGCTGGCAGACATCTTAACCAAAGCTGTGAATTATAAAGTGTTCAAAGAAGTTCTTGGCAAGTTGAGCATCGGAGATGCCGCGGCTCAACTTGAGGGGAGTGTCAAACCCTAGAAGACACAATTCAAGGAAAGAATCAAGGAAAGAAATAAATCTATTTTAGGAGAATACCAATTAGTGATTATACCTAGAATAGATTGATATGTTTCCAAATATACTTGTATTTCTCTCCTATAAAAAGAGATCATTGTATACAATGTAAAGCACACAGAAATACAGAAATAAGAGAATCATAAACTTTGTTCTCTGCAATTCACCATGCCTAGCCTTTTATCCCTTATCCCTCTCGGTTACCATCTTCAAGATCAAATTGCAATTTGAGTGGGAAATTGAGGAAAAGTTTATGCCATATGTAAACATGTCATTTACAATAATTTTTTTTAATTGTAATATTAATGAATGCAATTACTTCACACGAAAAAAGCTGCAGTAACAATTATGTGTATTTGAATTTAGCCAAACAAGGTTCACATAACAAGGTTCACATAAGAGCACCCACAATCGTGCTCTTGCCAACGAGCACGGTTGTGGGCCCGGCCCCACTATTCCTGCCAGCTTTTAGGCAAGAGCACAACACCCATAGCTGTGCTCTTCCGCAAGGACGAGCACAGTTCATTTTAAATAAAAACATTTCCATAACATTAAAATTCATTAAAAAAACCGAAATAATATTACAAATTACAAATAAAATAAAAAAGACATAATTAAAATCCTAAAAAATAAAAATTACATAATTAAAATCCTAAAAATTAAAAATTACATAATTAAAATACTAAAAATTAAAAATTACATAATTAAAGCTAAAAATATCCCGTGGAAGACTACTCATCCGGCGGCACTACCCTCAATTGTTTTTTGGTGTGAAAGTGAGGGTATTTATAGATGAAAATGTATATTTTTGGGGGAAAAAATAAAAACTGGTAGAAAACGGATATATTTTTTTTGGAAAGTGGAAAAATATTTTTTATTTTTAATCAGTTTTTTTAATTAAAAATCGATTTTTTTAAAAAAAAATTCAAAGGCAACGGCATAGCCGTTGGCCAATCGCAGCACGCCACGTCACCTGCTCGCTGGCACGGACGTGCTTTATTCATCGAGCAGTGCCGTGCAAGCGGCGCGAGCGCAGCGACGGACGAGCTCTTCCGTGCCGCTGGCACGGACGGTCGGACTCCGTCCGTCCGCCATTGCAGATGCTCTACATTCTCTCTCTAATAGCTACGATTTGCAGAAAGCTGGAAAAACGTTGCACACATAAATCTGGAAAAACCCTTGCACACAACAAAGGATGTAAAAGATGTTAGGAGTTAAGAAGAGAATGAATCATTCAAAATGGAATTTCAAAATTGTTCTAACTGAAGCCGATCGCCGATGATCACCATGATTCTAAACATACAGAAGACCAAGTAAGATACTTTCAAAAACCTGAATCACCTTTTCACCGTTATTTGATAGTTTTGTACTCGGTTATTAATAAACATAATGTTGAAAATAACTCGAGATACACAATTGAAGAACAATTAAGTTTGAGAAGAAGATTTTGTATTGCTTTCTTGAAGATTGCTACACACTAATTCACTCTCACTATGCGAAGAAGAAAAACGGGAATGAAAGCTGCAACTGCTAACTAACTCAGCTAACAAACATTATATACACTATTTGAATCCAACGGCTAGTTGGATCTAACGGCCGAGATTCAATCTCAGCTCACCCGCGATATCCAACGGCTCCTGAAGCTCGGAGCTGCTGACTTACTTCTTGACCTTATTCCTATGCATTGCTCAGCCACTTAGCATACAAATTCACAATTCTCCACCTTGGATGCTATGTGTTGAGCAATCAGTTTTTCTGCACATCCCAACCATCTTCAAGCATTGCTCAAACTTCTCCTTTGGCAAAACTTTGGTTAGCATATCGGCTGGATTATCCAAAGTGTTTACTTTGAACACTTTCACTCTTCACTTCTCTATTTCTTCTCTGATGAAATGCAACCGCACATCTATGTGCTTGCTCCTTTCATGAAACACATTATTCTTGGCCAAGGCTATTGCACTGCTGCTGTCACAGCCAATGGCCACTGCAGCCTGAACTATGCCGAAGTCAGCTGCTATTCCCCTGAGCCAAAATGACTCTTTAACTGCGGATGTCAAGGCTATATATTCTGCCTCAGTTGTGGACAAGGCAACCACACTTTGCAAGCCTGATTTCCAGCTCACTGCTCCTCCATACAAAGTGAAAATGTAACCGGACTGAGACCTTCGGTTGTCCACATTTCCAGCATAGTCACTGTCACAATACCCCACCAGTGCATCCCCATTTACTTCATGATTCCCTCTAAACAGAATCCCAATGTTCCCAGCTCCATTTAGGTACTTCAGAATCCACTTCAGAGCCAACCAGTGCTCTTTGCCATGATCACTCATAAATCTGCTAGTGACACTGATAGCTCGGGCCACATCCGGCCTTGAGCCTATCATTGCATACATGATGCTGTCCACAACATTAGAGTAAGGGATTTTGCTCATTTCCAGTCTCTCTTGGTCAGTTTTCGGCCTCTGTTCCACAGAAAGTCTGAAATGCTGAGCAAGTGGTGTTGAAGTTGCCCTTGAGTCACTCATCTGGAATCTCTTTACTAGCCTTGATATATAATCTGATTGATTCAACCATATCTCCTTCTTGGCTCTGTTCCTGACTATATTCATCCCCAATATCCTCTTGGCATTTCCCAGATCCTTCATATCGAATGCACTCTTCAGATCATTCTTGATTTCTTGAATGACTTCCTTGCATGCTCCAGCCACTAGCATGTCATCAACATACAAGAGTAAGTAAGCCACAGCCTTGCCTCCTTTCCTCTTGATGTATACGCACTCATCATACTTTGATCTAGTGAATCCATTCCTCAACACATGGTCATCAAATTTGAGGTGCCATTGCCTACTAGCCTGTTTCAGCCCATATAAACTTTTCTTTAGCAGACACACTTTGCCTTCCTCTCCAGCCTTCTCAAATCTCTCTGGCTGCTGCATGTAAATGGTCTCCACCAAATCCCCATGCAAAAAGGCTGTCTTGACATCGAGCTGCTCCAGCTCCCAATCCAATTCAGCAACCACTGCCAACAAAGTTCTAATGGAAGTGTGCTTTACAACGGGTGAGAAGACTTCACTGTAATCAACCCCATGTTCTTGAGTGAAACCCCTAGCCACAAGCCTAGCCTTGAATCTGATCTTCTTATTATCAGCAGATTCCAGCTTCTTCTTAAAAATCCACTTGCAACTCACAATTCTCCTCCCCTCAATTCTGTCAACAAGCACCCAAGTTCCATTCTTTAGTAGAGAATCAATTTCTTCAATCATGGCTTCCAGCCATTTAGCTCTTTCTTTGCTCTCCATGGCAGCCTTGTAATTAGCTGGCTCTGCAAACTCTATCTCCTCAGCCACACACAAGGCAAAGTATAGCATTTCTGAGTCTGCAAATCTGGCAGGAAGTCTGATGTTTCTTCTTCTGGTTCTATCTCGAGCTAGCTGGTATTGGCTGAGATCCTCAGTGTCTCCATCCGATTTATCTTGTGGAATCTCATCATCACTCTCACCAGCTCCACTCTGAACTATTTCACCAGGCTCCACCTCAACTCTGGCAGCCTGCTCCCCAGACACAATAACCTTCTCAGCATCATGTTTTTCTCTGAGAGGCATTACTGATTCAGTGAAAACAACATCCCTGCTTACCATAATCTTGTGGTTCCCTGGCTCAATACACCAAAGCCTGAACCCCTTTACACCACTTTGATATCCCAGAAGTACACACCTTACTGCTCTAGCGTCTAACTTGGTTTTCTTGAGATGAGCATAAGCTTGGCAGCCAAAATCCTTGAGATTTGCATAATCCCCATGTCTTCCATACCATTTGAAATCAGGAGTATCACCATTTATGGCTGAAGAAGGGCACTTATTTATCAGTTTGACAGCAAGTAGCAGCAGCTTCAGCCCAGAACCTCTTTTCCATCCCTGAACTGAGCAGCATACATCTTACTCTCTCCAAGATGGTTCGGTTTGCTCTCTCTGCAACCCCATTTTGTTGAGGGTTTAGAGGAGCTGTCCTATGCCTTTTAATTCCTCTCTCACTGCAGAAGCTATCAAACTCTTTGGACAAGAATTCCAATCCATTATCTGTCCTCAAACATTTCAGTGTTCTGCCCTTTTCTTTCTCCACCAAGATGCACCAATCTTTAAACCTAGCAAATGCCTCTGACTTTTCCTTCAATATATACAACCACATCTTCCTAGAATAATCATCTATTATAGACATGTAGTACCTCCCACCACCAACAGAATTCACAGGGGGAAGGCCCCCAAAGGTCACTATGAGCATAGTCTAGAGGTGCTTGTGAAGAGTGTTTACCTTTTGGATATGGGAGTTTCTTGGATTTGCCAAGAATGCACTCTTCACATGGCTTATTTGCTTTTTCATCAACACCTTGGATCACTCCTTTCTTGATTAACTCCTTAATGCTGCCATTAGCTGGGTGCCCCATCCTCAAATGCCAAAGTCTTACAGAATCTGGTGTAGCCTGGTTCACTTGGCCCTTTGCAACCTTCACAACACTTCCACAAAGATAGTATAGACTGCCCTTTCTCTCACCGAGCATAATCACAGTGGAACCCTTCCTAATCTTCATGACTCCACCTGATGATTCAAAAGTAAACCCTCTTTTCTCAAGCATCCCCAAAGATATTAGATTCCTCTTCACAGTGGGGATCAATCTGACTTCACTCAGCACCTTCTCTGATCCATCATCCAATCTAAGCCTTACATTCCCCCATGCCTTCAACATGGCATACTTGATTGTTACCGAGGATCACAGTGCCACTGGATTCTTTGAGGTCAGTGAAAAATTCAACACACAGGCATATATGAAAACTACAGCCCGAATCAAGTATCTAAGAACCACCATCTTCATAAGCCATCACATTCAAGACTTCCGGAGATTCCTCGTTTTCTTCCACAAAATCAGTGGTGTCCTTTCCCTTTCCAGATTCAGCAGCTTGCTTCCTTTTCCAAGCGAAGCAATCCTTCTTTAGGTGGCCCGGTTTCTTGCACCAAAAATAAGATCTTCCCTCCTTTTGATCACTCGAGGGTGCCCTGCTATTCTCACCAAATTTCTTGAAAATCTTCTTTGGTTTGAACTTCTTGACAGTGAGGCTTTCTGGAACAATTTCAGCCTCCTTGCAACCTTTCTTGTGCAACTCCTTGGCTCTTAGAGCATTTTGGACTTCTTGGAAGGTAACCGTGCCTTCCCTTCCAAAGAGTATGTCATCTCTCAACTGATCGTAGGACTTGGGCAAGGCATTCAATAAGAGTATTGCCTTGTCTTCATCACCAATGGAAACATCAATGTTTTCCAAATCATCCACTGCCTTATCAAAGTCCTCCAACTGCTCTATTATACCCTTTTCCTCCGAGAACCGGTATGAGTACAGCCTCTGCTTCATGAAGAGGCGATTTGCGAGAGACTTTGTCATGTACAAGTCTTCAAGCTTCTCAAGAATTCCAGCCCCGGTTGTCTCCCTTTGCAACCTCTCGCAACACCTTGTCGCCCAAACACCAACACCACCGTGCTGTGCGCCTTTGCAAAGACCTCCGCACGTTTGGCCTTGGCCTTTTCATCGAGCCCTGGCCGTTGCCTTCCTTGCTCGCCGGCGTGAGAGCATCCGACAAAACCCTGCTGGATTAACATAGCCTCATCTTCATCCTCCATAGGCTGAAGTCGTTCTTGCCCGTAAACTTCTCGGCTTCAAATCTTGAAGCCATCGTCTGCTTCACCTGGATCTTTCTTCAATTGATATTCTCGCCGGACTTCCCACAGACGGCCGCCACTTGTTGAAAATAACTCGAGATACACAATTGAAGAACAATTAAGTTTGAGAAGAAGATTTTGTATTGCTTTCTTGAAGATTGCTACACACTAATTCACTCTCACTATGCGAAGAAGAAAAACGGGAATGAAAGCTGCAACTGCTAACTAACTCAGCTAACAAACATTATATACACTATCTGAATCCAACGGCTAGTTGGATCTAACGGCCGAGATTCAATCTCAGCTCACCCGCGATATCCAACGGCTCCTGAAGCTCGGAGCTGCTGACTTGCTTCTTGACCTTATTCCTATGCATTGCTCAGCCACTTAGCATACAAATTCACACATAATTCATTCAAGTTAACAAAAATTGATGACAATGTCATCTGAAAGTTGATGTGTGCCAGAAAAGAGACAGATAGTTGATGTATATTAATGTATCTATTCATAAAATTGTATGACATGTAATATGTTCTCTCTATTGTCTTTCTTTAATTTAAATTAAAGAATACTCTCTTTAATTGTGTATATACATTCTCTGACTCTCTATTGTCTTCACACTAATGTAAGCATACTGATACTACCATTCATTTGTATTTCCGATCATTATTATGTTATTTATATTAAAATATTCTTTTTTTTGCAAACCATTAATATCGATTATATCATGCACAAACCAAGTGATTATAAAAGGGTAGATCATTCTTATGTTATTTAGAGTATTAAAATATTCTCTTTTTGCAAATCAATAATATCGATTATATCATGCACAAACCAAGTAATTATAAAGAATATTAATAAGAAAACGGTAATAAAACACAGTAGGAAAAAGCTGGCCTTTAAGGGAGAAGATAGAAAGTGACAAATCCATCTCCGATCTTCAAATATAACACTGGAGGTAGTGTACAAATTTCCTGCAGAATTTAAAGGATGTTAGAGATGTTCAGATAACTATCCTTCACAAACAACCAAATATATAAACTATTTCAATTCATATTTTCTTTTTAGTAAATTATGTTTTGTTTTTATATAAATTATGTTATTTTAATTTATTAAAATCAAACTAAATATATAAATCGATACGAACACGCTAAACGTGCGTCAAACGAGAGTTGTGCTTACATAAGGAGCTCACACAAGTTATGTAGCATATCATTCCTCTTGTTTTATTTTATGTGTTCAAAATGCAATTATATATCTCCAAATAGTGCATAATTTCTCATATTGAATCCGACGATTATCATAAATTTGTGCTTGAGGAAATAACAAAGTAAGAAACATGAATAATAACATGGGAACAAAGTAGTATTTGATGTTGGAATTTTAGTCTGGTCAACACAATTGACCTGGTCGTATAAGTGACGGATTATTTAATTTTAAATAATTAAATAATCGATATACGCTCCGAGTAGATGATTGTGGTATATTCACTTTCTCTAAGCCGATTATGGTGAGTGAGAAATAATATATTAATGTATGTCACGATATATGGAGATATGTAATTAATTAAATAATTAATTAATATTATTTTGGACACCTAGATAAAATAATGTGGCAAATGAGCATACAGAGAAAGCTTCGTAGAATGCGTGCACATTGATCGAGTCGTCCAGATACATTTCTGGAATGAACAACTACGTGGAGAACAACTACGTGAGAGGTGTCTAGATACATCCGTCCAGGTTCATGCTCCATTGTTGACATTTGTAACGTCCGTAACGGCTTGTAACCCCCGACGGTTACAATCAAGCCATCATGACACACATAATGGGTGTTGACTCCATCAATTCAAATGAGTGGACTTGGCCTATAAAAAGGCATGCATCCATTGCATTCTCTACACAACCACAAGCATAGCATTTGCATAGCTCTATCCCTCTTTTTGCATAGTCTTCCGTTGAAGCTCTGCCCTAGCCATCATCTAGTTCGCTGGAGCTTGTTATATTTGCGGTGTTGCAACGAACAAGACGAAGCCGTTTTATCTTTGGGGGCGACACGCCAATCCGAGAGCACTACCGGGGCGTATCTCGTCTTGCGGAAAGAGGACTCCTCGACTCGGCTTACAACTTATTTACGGTTTACAGTTTCGATTATTGTTTTGTTATTTCAATTCAGTTTATTGTACTTTTATCTTTATTCTTCATTTGAGTTATATTATGCCCGGGTAGTGTTTCTTTGTACCACATTTGTAATCAAAGAAAACCAACATTTGAATATTGGAATGAAGAACTATTATTATAGGGTACAGTCAGGAATAACAATAGAGCTCATAAGGATATTATTTTAATTGCATTACGTGTTTGAATTAGTTGATAATACAATTAGCTTTAAAGAAATAATTTGTATTTTTTCAATCTTTTATTGTATATGCATTCTATAAAACTTTAAAGATACATACTAATAAATAAAAGTTAAAGAGGAAATTATTTTGGTTGATTTTTCTAAAACCAAAATCATTTATTGTTTATTTTTCCATGCATGGAACAAGGATTTAAGGCACGGTTCCAAGGAATTTACATAATACTTTTAATTTTTCGTCTGTAAATATGTATCATTTGCTAGCTTATAATTCATTCCTTATTGTCTTGCCCCATTGCATCACGAATTCTCTACAAAAAGAATAATTTTTCATGGTATGGTTATTACTCTTTACCTATAGTAGTACATTTATATGAGATTATTTGTTTCAGTGATGTTAGTTCATATTTAAGTTTTATCTTGATGTTAGTTTGTTTTATTTTTTGTTAGTTTTGTTTTAATTTTCCATCCAGTTTTTTTTTTTTTACAGATATAGTAATCACATAAACTTCATACTGATTATCTACAATATTTTGAAGCTGCAACTTTACACATTCGTATCCAACTTTGTCACTCCATAGTTTTCATGCAAAGAAAACACCTAAAGCAACAAGTCATTAAACTATCACATTTTTTTCGTGCATATGCATAAGTCATTAATTTGGTGATTAAGGAGGAAAATAAGGCGGAGGAATAGTCAGCGGGATATTGGAGTTTGTATTTTTAAATTTTTTTTTTGCAATTCTTATTATTGTACAATTCAGGTTGTTCGCATATAAGCTTTTTCATGTCTTATGAACTACTACATTCGTCCCTTAAAAATAGAAACTATTTCCATTTTGGGTCATCCCTTGAAAATAGAAACTTTCTAATGTTTATGTGTGTGTTTCTTTATTTGTTTTGTACATCATTTTATCTTTAATGACGATATTATTGTTTTGTACATCATTTATGATAGTATAATTTAAAATTTATTTAATTTTATATTTATAGTTATTTAACATATTATTACTACATAATACTATATATTTTTTATTTTATAATCTTAGGTAATGATGTATTTTTTTAAATTTAATTTATTCGCAATTTCTAATTAATAGAATAAAAATACTATCTGTCGCGCATGGTGCTTGGGCTAACACAAGTTATATTAATTTTCAAGTGCTATGTCATTTGTTGTAAAAACCTATTAAGTCAATCTTCCACATAATAAAACAATGACATTTCATTTTCCACATTATTTTCTATAAGCCAGAATCAGAATCTAATTTTTACCAATGTCAAAGTTTGTGGAGAAAATAGTTGCATAGAAATGGGACTCCTAATGGCGAACGGAGGGAGTGTTAGACATTAAGAGCACTCACAATGGTAGGGCCTATCTCAAGGGCCTATCTTTTTTTCCCTATTTTCACGTCAACATTTTACGCACATAGCTCATTTCCCTGCAATGGAATGGCCTATCTCAGGGCAGTGGCGGACGCAAGATTTTGATACAAGAGGTCCAAATTACTAGTATTTCTTTCTTCCACAAAAAAAAAATTGTTTCATCTTTCTATTTCCGCCTGTCCACCAAAATTAGTCTCATACTAAAAATGGAAAGCCATTCGTAATTTATATACTTTACCTATTACGAATTAAAACTCGTGTCGTCCATTAATGAGACTATTTTTCACAGATGAATGAGTGTTAACAATTATTGTATATTTTTAGTGTCAACGGCGTCATAAGCAGTACGACAAAAACATTATAGAGCTACGAGATAGAGATTGATGATGAGAGATAAATAATTTAAGAATGAACAATATAAATTAAAGATACATTTCTTTATAATCTTACAAAACAATATTTACATAAAATTACTAGAGTGAGAAAATAAAAAATGTATAAATAAATTAATTAGTAGCTAATGAATTTACTATGAGAATCATAAAAATAAATTGTTTACTAGAGATATGAATTAGTATAAGAAAATTTATGAAAATGCGCCCAAAAATGTATAAATAAATTAATTAGTAGCTAATGAATTTACTATGAGAATCATAAAAATAAATTGTTTACTAGAGATATGAATTAGTATAAGAAAATTTATGAAAACTTTGCTCAAAAATGAAAGCGGTGTTGGTGGAGTTCAATCTTATGCTTTTGCTGGTTACCAAGGCAGCTTCACAAACCAGCCAAGCTAAAGAGTGAACTTATTTTGTACTGTATGCATATATATACTCAGGGTCTATCCCACCTCCCATTTCATTTTCACATCATGACTATTGTGTTTTAATTTTTTTGTAGTTTTATATTTAATATTCTATTAAATAAATTAAATTAAAATATAAAAATAATATAATAAGCAAATCGCGTTGTATTATAACATTAGAAATATAATACGCACAATTTTCATTGATATCCTTCAAGAGAGAAAAATTATAGAAAATGAGAGAAGATAAAAGAGCATGGTGTAGGAAATGAAAAGAATGAGATAGTGTGTTTATAAGAGAAAATATGGAATACAAAATTTCAAAAAAAAATAAAAAAGAAAAGGTAAGGGCCGACCGATCATCGGCCAAGGCCGAGATGTTGGGCATATGAGGTGAGGAGGGAGGGGCCATTCATCGGCCCTTCTCCTACCGTGTTGGACCAACAAGGGACGTCTTCAAGGCCTATAGATCGACCTTTTCATTGTAAGTGCTCTAATAGCTTTGTATTATTTATGTATAATACATTTAATATATTAGTGGCTTAATCATTTTGGATCAAAATATTCTTATAATTATCTTTGTTATTTAATATTTACCATATTGATATAGGACAATTGATAAACTAATATAGGTCATACAATTGTCATTGTCTTTAATATATTAGTGGCTTAATCATTTTGGATCAAAATATTCTTATAATTATCTTTGTTATTTAATATTTACCATATTGATATAGGACAATTGATAAACTAATATAGGTCATACAATTGTCATTGTCAAATCGATATAATAATACATATTGTTCTAATGCGCATAAAGATAAATTAGAGTCTAACGATATCGGTACTAATCTTACTCTACATCCGTCCACAAAATATAGATAAAGTTGTAAATGACACGAATTTCAATTCAAAATTGGTAACGTAAGAGAGATAGAGGAAAATATAGTGGATGTAGTGTTAGTGAACTGTGGTGTCCATATTTAGAATGGTGTGTAGGGGTAGTATTAGTTTCAGACTTTCCATTTTGACAATTAGTCTAATTTTGGGGCACATCCCAAAATGGTAAAACTAGTCTATTTTTTGTGGACGAGGGTAGTATATAATACTCAACACGCAAACATATGACATGTAAATAAATATTACTCCCTCCGCCCCTCTGTAGCTGAGTCGTATTTTTTTTTTTGGTTGTCCCACTGTAGCTGAGTCATTTCCTATTTTGGTAAAAAGAACCAACTTTTCTTCT
This sequence comes from Salvia splendens, assembly GCF_004379255.2. Lineage (NCBI taxonomy): Eukaryota > Viridiplantae > Streptophyta > Magnoliopsida > Lamiales > Lamiaceae > Salvia > Salvia splendens. The sequence goes on from NW_024599614.1 coordinate 28,121, forward strand.
CTCTTACTTTACTCTCTCTTACTTTAATCTCTTTACATCTCTCTACCATTTTCCTTTTCTACTCTACTCTTCCTTCACTTAACTCACTTTTAACACAATTTCTTAAATCCCGTGTCGAAAAGAAACGTCTCTACTACAGAGGGACGAAGGGAGTACTAAATTTCTTTATTTGAACATATACATTTCGGATGTAGTTAGAATCCTTATAAAATTAATTTCAATTCGATATACTCCCTCTCTCCCTGAAAAATTGACCTATTCCATTTTTATCCTTCGTTTTGGAAAAATGATAATAAATAGTTAAAGTGGAGAGAAAGAAAAGTAAGAGAGAGAATAATATAGACAAGAGACTTCTCTACACTATTCTATCTCGTACTTTACTCTATCTCCACTTTAACTATTTATTATTATATTTTCAAAACGAGTGCAGAAAATGGAATAAGTCAATTTTTCAGGGACGGATGGAGTATGATTTATGAAAAAAATATTAATGGAGAATATATTACGAGTGGTAATTTTACCCTAGTGCGAATCTATATGTCAAATCATTTTAACTACTACAAAATACATAAATCCAACCATTTTAAGTTTTTAACTATTACAAAATATATAAATCCACTGTTTCATGTACTATATAAATCCACTGTTTCATGTACTATATATACATGATAAATCACTGCAGAATCAAAGGCGGGCACATGCTAGAGGTATGCAAGTGAACTCCTATAATCATTCACGTGGTTCTACTAATTAAGTACTACCTCCATCACATAATAGGAGTCACGTCTTATTATTTCAGTTTGTCCCATGATAAGAGTTATATTTCGAATTTACTAAATTTAGACATTAATTTATAACCCTATTGTTGACAGAATTTACACTCAAATGCCCTTATTTTCCTAAAAATAAACTAAAAAAATGTAAACCTAACCACACACCCCCTCATCGCCTACCCCCTCGTTCTGAAATGAGGCATTGTCGAGTAGGGATGCACGGTGTTGACAGCAACACTTGTTGCTAGCAGCCCTGATACGAGCCTGGTTGTCTTGACATGAAAATAAGAGTCTTCCATTAGTCGACCGAAACAAGCAACTTTTCTTGATAGATTTATTTGGCAGATCAAAGATACAGCATCCACGGTCACCACCAGATTAGGGTTGTCTACATGAGATCCATTTCTGTTCGATTCAGAAAGTGAAGAGGATTGGAGTTCATCCGGAAGGGAGGATCCCAAGTCACCAGCAGAGTCGGAAACAGAGTCAGAAACAGAGGAAGTAGTCATGGCGTAAGTAGTAGGTCCAGATCCAGATCCAGAGATCGGTTCGTTAACCGCCCATTTAGATGGAGAACCAGCTCAAGCTATAGTGATAAATCCACGCCAGCGGACTATTGAGATCAAGACAAACGTACTCGGCATCTTGCCAACGTTCTCTGGGCGTAGAATTGAGTGTCCGTACGAGTTCTTAAATGAATTCAGTAAGTTGTGTGGTATTCAAAAGAGACCGAATGATGCAACGTAGGAAGATTATCGCCTACGTGCAACTCCGTTTGCCTTGAAGGTGGAAACCAACACGTGGTTATTGAGGTTGCCCCCGGATTCTATCCGCACATGGAGGGATTTCAAGTTAGAATTCTTAGATATTTCTTCCTATCCAACAAGACGAATGCACTGGAAAAAGAAATATTAGAGTGTAAGCAGGATTACGACGAATCTTTGAGTCAGTATTGGTCGAGATTCAAGGGGTTGTTGGATGCATGCCCGAATCACCGAATGATAGAGGCAGAGACCTACTCTCTGTTTTACAAAGGGGCGACTCCTGAGTCGAAGGACTTAATGAATTCCTCGAGTGGGGAGAATTTCACAAGAAAGAGGGGAAGTGAAGCAAGAGAAATTCTAGGGAAGTTGATCGACGCTAAGAAGGCGTATGATAACCCTAGGAATGCAGTGAGGAGAGGATCGGTGAATGCCATAAGAGAGCAAGTAGATGATAAAGTAGAAGCAAGGATTGACAGGCTCGAGAAGGCTCTTTTGAACGCGATTGAAAAGACAATTCCACTAGCTTCACATGGGAAGGAGAAATCTCCTGGTCCAGGAGATAATCAAATTCAGCAATATTACGGGACCCAGGAAGGAGATTATCAGGCCCAGGTCAATGCAATGGGAAGTTGGAATCCCGACGGGAGCTGGAATTCAGGGAGACAGAGAGATGCACCCTGGAGGAACCATCTAAATTTCAGATGGACTGACAACGAACAGAACCAGCCAGCACCACAACAGAATCAGCAGTTTGCACCTCAGCCCGAGAGATAAGGTAACTGGTCAGGAAGGAACCAAGAGGGGCAGGGCAATTGGATCAATCGGAACCAAGGAGACCACTCGAGCTGGGGAAACAGAAATCAGAACCATCAAGGGAACTCTTATGTACCATCGTACCAAAGGATTTTTCAAAACAATTACCAAGGTCCAGGAAATCAGTACAACAACTCTTCAGGAGGTCAAGGAAACGCTCGCCAGAATCAAGTGAGTGGACCGACTCTGAGTATAGGGCCAGGGCCCAGTCAGCCACCAAAGCCACCAAAGAGTATCGATGATATGATGCACGATCTCGTCAGTTCTCAGCAACATATGCAAAACAACCTGCAATCGAACAATGACGTAGTGCACAAGCTTCAAGACGCTCAGCAGGAGCAAAAGACAACAATGGATATGCTAGCAAAGCAATTATCCCAGATAGCCACCTCTTTGAGTGATATGAGGGGGAATGAAGGAAAGATTCCCGCCCCAGTAAGGCCACCTGATAGAGCAAATATAAGTCAGATTACCTTGAGATCCGGGAAAGGATATGAGGGGCCAGTGGTAAGAACGAAGGAAGCGACAGATCCTAAGGAAGGCAACAGGAACTTGGAGGGCGATGATTCCTTGCTCAAGGATGACCTTAAGGCACGAGACTTGGAGAGATCCCTGCCTAGGTCAACTGAACCATTCTTCCTCGATTCAGAGCCAGAGTTGGAGAACGAGGCAGTAGGGGAGGAAACTGGAGAGTTCTCGGCTGAAAGTTCTACAGGAGCAGGGAAGCGACTAAAGCATTTCCCAAGCCGGGGGGAAGTCAAGAAGAAGAAGGAAGAGCCGGTAGACTTCATGGATATTTTTGGGAAATTGGAGATCAATCTACCATTCTTACAGGCTTTGAAAATGCCGGTGTTTAGCAAGTTCATCAAGGAATTTATAGCTGGGAAGGCTAGACCCAGTGGAAAATTTTTGATAGGCGAGAACGTCTCCGCGGTGATTCAAAAGAGGAGGATGCCTTCGAAATGCAATGACCAAGGTATGTTTACTTTGCCCATCTCTATTGGTGATGTAAAAATCGAGCATGCTATGTGTGACTTGGGTGCGTCGATAATGTGTTACCACTGTCTATATACAAGAAGTTAGTAGGGGTAGGCATGGTGGACACGAAAGTTGTGATCCAATTGGCAGACAGGTCATGCATTTGTCCTGAAGGAGTGCTTGAAAACGTGATAGTGAGGTACATGACTTCTTGTACCCAGCTGATTTTCATGTGATTAAAATGAGTGATAGTGAGTCCGTAGAGTCTGGCGGAGTACTTTTAGGGAGACCTTTCCTACGTACCGCTAAGACTATCATTGATGTCTTTGATGGCACCATCTGCCTTGATTATAATGGGGAGAAATATACATTCAGCATCGATGAGGCGATGAAGAAACCTCTTGACGTTGAAAATTTGCATGCTATTGATGTTATTAACTCCTTGGTCCAGGAGTATCTTGAGACCGAATTAATGCATGTACAGATCGAGAATTCCGAGATGAGTCAGGCCATTGATAGAGAAGTAGCCAGTTGGTGTGAAGCCATGAAGACGAGTGAGTTATCAGATGAAGAACTAGCTGAAGCGATTCTGGAATTCTGTACGAACCCGGAGCTAGCTAGATCAAGGAGGACACCTTATGTGGCGAGCATGGAAAATTCTACTGAGTCTACGAAGGGAATAACAACTGAGTCGACAGAGAAAAATCCCTTACCCCAAGAAAAGGATGTCCCCAAGAAAGAGTTGAAAACACTTCCACCTGAGCTCAAGTATGCGTATCTAGAGGAGAATGTAAATTTCCCGGTGATTATTAACAGCAGCTTGACCGAGGGACAAGAAGAGGAATTGTTGAAGGTAATTCGGAGGAACAAGAAGGCTATTGGGTGGACACTATCTGACTTGGTAGGAATCAGTCCAGATCTGTGCATGCATCATATTAGGCTAGAAGAAGGAGCAAAAGCCTGCAGGGACCCGCAACGCAAGTTGAATCCGAACATGAGGGAAGAGGTGCTGAAGGAAGTATTAAAGCTACTATCCCTAGGAATCATTTATTCCATACCAGACAGTGAATGGGTTAGTCCAGTACATATGGTACCAAAGAAGTCGGGAATACAGGTGGTCAAGAACGATAAAAATGAGTTGGTCCCCACTCGACTTGTTACTGGGTGGAGGATGTGTATTGACTACCAGAAGTTGAACGAGGCTACTAAGAAGGATCACTTCCCGTTACCTTTCATTGACCAGATGTTGGAGAGGTTGGCGGGCAAGCAATATTTCTGTTTCCTGGACGGATACAGTGGGTATTTTCAAATCTACGTGGATCTCGAGGACCAGGAGAAGACAACTTTCACGTGTCCCTTTGGAACGTATGCTTACAGAAGAATGCCGTTTGGTCTATGCAATGCGCCAGACACTTTTCAGCGGTGTATGATGAGTATCTTCTCGGACCTCCTGGAGGATTGCATCGAGATTTTTATGGACGACTGCACTGTGTACGAGAATTCATTTGACTCATGTTTGGCAAGTTTGGATATAGTGCTGAGGAGGTGCCAGGAAAAGCATTTGATTTTGAATTTCGAGAAATGCCACTTTATGGTCCCTGAGGGAATTGTCCTAGGGCATGTGGTATCAGAAAGAGGCATACAGGTAGATCAAGCAAAAATCGATGTTATCTCAAAACTGCCTTACCCGACGAATCAGAAAGAAGTGAGAGGATTCCTAGGGCACGCAGGATTCTATAGGAGGTTTATAAAGGATTTCGCAAGGATTGCTCAACCACTCACTCACTTGTTGCATAACGCTGTTGATTTTGTTTTCGATGAGGAGTGCAAGAAGCTTTTCAGTTGTTGAAGGATCGATAAGTTTCTGCTCCCATTATCAGAGCACCAGATTGGAGTTTGCCGTTTGAAATAATGTGCGACGCAAGTCACTAAGCAGTGGGAGCAGTGCTAGGTCAAAGAGTGGATGGGAAAAGCTACGTGATTTTCTATGCTTCGAAAATGCTCAATCAAGCCCAGAAGAACTACGACACCACTGAAAAGGAGATGCTGGCAGTAGTGTACTCATTTGAGAAGTTTCGCCTGTACTTGCTGGGGTCGAAGGTGATAGTTTTCACAGACCACGCAGCTATTAAGTACCTGCTAGCAAAGAAGGAGTCTAAACCGAGGTTAATCCGTTGGGTGTTACTTTTACAAGAATTTGATTGGGAGGTTAAAGACAAGAAAGAGACTGAGAACAAGGTGGCTGACCACCTGAGTCGTATTTTCAAGGTGTGACCGACGAAGCTATACCTGATGCGTTTCCAGAAGAGCATCTGTACTATGTATGGAAATTTCCTAGACCTATCAGTTGGGAAAAGATCATGGTGTTAACAGGTCCAGGAGATTCTGTCATCTAAATGATGAGCCATGGTTCGCAGACCTGGCAAATTACTTGGTCACTGGAGAGGTGCCCAGTTCGCAGGAAATTTCCTGGGCCCAGAAGATGAAGCTCAAGAGCGAAGCCAAGTATTATTTCTGGGACGACCCGTATTTGTGGAGAATGGGAGCTGACCAGGTAATCCGGAGGTATATCCCAGAGTGGGAACAGAGGGATGTGCTGAATCATTGCCATGCCCTAGCTTGTGGAGGTCATTTTGGACCTAGGAAAACTGCAAGGAAAGTGTTAGATAGTTGTTTTTACTGGCCTACATTGCATAAGGATGCTTTCGAGTTTTGTCAGAACTGTGAGAGGTGCCAACAGGCAGGGAGAATCTCCAGGAGAGACGAAATGCCGCAAGTCCCAGTGATTGTCTGTGAGATCTTCGATCTCTGGGGGATGGACTTCATGGGTCCATTTCCGTCTTCATACGGGAATACATACATACTTGTGGCAATTGATTATTGATAAGTCGTATTCTAGGCATTTGTTACGGGTCAGTATGATGTGCAAAATTGATTATATCTGCAAAACAGTTGCTCAAAGTGTGCAGGTTAAGTGTTCTAGCCAGTAGGGAAGTTTCGGAATGTTCAGGTGAAAAAGGGCGCCAGCATGAACTCATACTGATCAGTATTCGTGCTGAAACGGCTTGAGATGGAGAAGACGGATAGCTGGGACGGATTACCCATAATTGAGGGCAAAGAAGTCATCTCACCGCAAGGTTTTACCCTAAAATCAAGGGTAAGCCTCCCTATAAAAGGAAGCCACTTGGAGAGAGAAAAGATATACACATTCACTCATTCACCACCATCTTGAGGTAGAGAGTTCTCTCGGTAATACCAGTCTTTCAGCCGTGTCCCGCTTCTTGCCTCGCCGCAGCCATGATCACCTGACGCCCAGATGTTCCCAGATGTTCCCCGGAGTACCAGTCATCCTTGTTCCAGCCAGCAAGATCATAGTTTAGAGATTCCATTGCCCGGAGCGGCAAAACACTTTTAGTTCGCTTTCGTAGTTTAATTTACTTGCATTTTCCTTACGTTGGATCTTTGTTGCTTTTGGGATATTTTCTGCTTTTGAAGTGCTTGTTGAAGATCCGAACGTGTTTATGCTATGAAGTTGATTTCCGTTTCGTTTATGGTGTTGTTTTCTTTTCCTTCCTTGCCTAGTTAGCCTAGATCTAAAGTTTCTTTGTGTTTTAAGTGCTGAATCTATAATTTCTGTTTTACGTAGCAAGTTTCTCTAGGATAGTATAATCTGGTACTGTTTGATTGTGAAGTAAATCGTTGCATACAAAGCTTAGTTTTAATTTCCGAATCGTTCGTCCATGTTGACCAGTATGCAGAAGTCCAGCTCCAGTGTTTGATTTCAGATTTGATTTCGTTGTTTTAGATCTGTGTTCGCGAGTTGATAATCTGTGTTTTCCGTGTTGAATCTGGATTTGTTATCTGAGTTTTGGATGTGTTTGTTGAAGAAGATGGCGTCTATTTCAATTGGAGGGGACCACTTTTGCTTTTTAAAAGCTTTTTGCTTTTGTCCTTCACCTTTAGCACACCCTGCAGATCTGTCAGCCTAGTCACCACAACTACCACTTATTCTCTGATTTTCTGTTTAGCCTTTTATAGTAACCTAGTACTTTCCGCATATTTTCTGTTACACCGCATCCACCATAATTCCACGCACACTACTACATGTCGACCACCATTCACCCTTCCTAGTCAGTAGGACACCATCTTAATTTCCAGTTTAGGTAGAGACTCAACCCAAGCGTGCTAGCTAACCAAACCTTCCAAAATATCACCGCGGTAGTTTAAACGCACCATCTCTGTGGGATTCGACCCTTATCACCACTATACTGATCAGTAGGAGTGGGTTGAGGAATCTTTGAAACCAGGGTCTAGGCTTAGTTAGGATCTCTATCCTGACCATTAGGATATATCCTTGCTTGAACGACACCTACGCACCCCTGGTCTTTCAAATGGCGCCGTTGCCGGGGATGGATGGCGTTTTTGAGTTGCTATTGTGTGTGATACTTGGTGTATACATTGTGTATAATTTTCCTTTTGCTTTTCATTTCAGTTTATGAGCAGTAGCTCGCCTCCTGATCAGTGGAGGCCGAAAATACTCAAGCGAGGAACTATACTCGTAACCACTCGTTCTGGCCTGTCGACCACCTTGTCTGACCTAGGCACGAGTAGTGACGAAGAGAAGGGCACCATAGAGGGACCAATACCAGAAGAGAAACCACTGTTGGAAGGCATCCCAAGGGAAATGGCCAACCAGGGAGATGAAGACCCGGAGATCGGGACGCTGAACGCACATACTGAAGGAGAGCCCCCCGCAAGCCATAGTCGTTACTCCAGGGCAAACCGCCTGCGATGTGAAGCCTCATGTGATCACGATCCTACCTACATACTGTGGAAAGAGCTATGAAGGGCCGTATGAGTTTCTTCATGAGTTTTGTAAAATTTGTAGGGTGCAGAGGAGACCAGCAGGAGCGACTGAGGATGATTATAGGCTGAAGGCCTTGCCATTTGTGCTCAAGGGGGAAGCCAACACCTGGTTCATGCGCCTGCCCCCCAACTCTATTGAGACTTGGGCCGATTTCAAGTCAGCATTCCTAGGTGAGTTTTTCCTGTCATCCAAGACAAGCGCGCTAAAGAGGGATATAACTAATGTGAAGCAAGGGTACGATGAACCCTTGAGTGATTATTGGGCAAGATACATGGGTCTTTTGGAATCATGTCCCAACCATCGCATGGCGGACATTGAAGTACATCATACTTTCTACGAAGGTATGAACGCGGTAACCAAGGACCTGGCAAATTCATCATCAGGAGGAAGCTTCACGCAATTACGGGTCAGCGAAGCGAAGAGAGTCCTAAGGAAGCTACTGAATGCAAAGAAAGAGTATGACCATGCAAGGGAAGGATACAACCGAGAGCGGGCCGCTGTTGCCTCGACTAATGATCAGGAAAATAAGCTGGAGCAGAAAATGGACTAGAAGATGGATGAGCTGAAAAAGTCACTTCTAAGTGCGATCGAGAAGAGCACTCCACCACCTCCCCCAGTCGGGAGTTACAAGGGTGCAGAGCAGGGAAATCAAGGACCGAACTATGATCAGCCTAATGACTTCGAGAATATGGAGCAAGTTAATGCCGCGGGGTACTTCAATTCCAGTGGGCATTGGATGCAAGGTAGACAACGGGATGCACCATGGAGGGATCATCCAAACTTCCGATGGGGAGACGGGAGCCAAAATCAGAACCAAGATCAGAACCAGTATAACCCCCATCCGAACCAAAACCCTAACCGTGGAACAGCAAACCCAGACTACCAGCCCAACTGGTCAGGAAGAAACCAACAATCCCAAAACCAAAACCCACAAAACCAGAACCCGACCCTGTCTATGTGCCGCCCCACTAGAGAAACTTCCAAAATTTCCAAAATCAGCCGAACCCAGGACCCCAACACCATCAGAACCAAAATCAATTCCAAGGCCAGCACCAGAATCAATATCCTCAAGATCAGTATACCCCTCCTGCCCAGTATAACCAATACCCGCCTAATCAAGGCCAGCAAAACTCCCAGAACTATCAACACCAAGGGCCAAGTCATTTCCAAAACTGGAACAGGCCAAGGAGATCCGTTGAGGACATGATGGGTGAAATGTTAGCGTCACAACAGAGCATCAAAGGAGAATTGCAATCCCAATCCCATAATGAGGTTGTGCAGGGGATGCAAAATGCCCAGAAGGAACATAAGACGAACATGAATATGATGAATAGGCAGTTAGCTCAACTGGCCAGTTCGGTGGGTGATTTGAAGGGAAATGCGGGGAAACTCCCATCTAAAGTCCAAGTGCCCGAAAAGGCAAATGTGAGTAAGGTTACGTTGAGATCAGGAACTACTTATGACGCGCCTCAACCGAAACGACCTAGTGGAGAATCCAATGGAATGAAGATAGGAGGCGATACCATTCCAGCGGAAGAATAAGGGAGACCTATGCCTCGGATGCAGGATCCATTCTTCTTGGATGATACACCAAGTGTAAGAGGTGAACCCGACACCCTACTGACCAGGAAAGAACCTCCTCAAGAGGAAGAGCCCAGAATGGAGGCCCAGACCCAGGAACTACCCAAGAAAGACTCCAAGAAGGTTGCTGAGGGACCAGTAGAGGAGAAAAAAGGGGAGAAACCATTCCCATTCCGATTTGTTACGAAGAGGAAGAAAGAGAACCCGGTTGACTACTTGTCGATTTTTGGGAAGTTGGATGTCACCATACCATTCCTCCAAGCCGTGAAGCTACCCCCTCTCGGGAAATTCATAAAGGACTTCATAGCTGGGAGAACCCAGAAGGATGGCAAGATTATGGTGGAAGGGATAGCGTCAGCAATAGTGCAAGAGAAGTTACCACCCAAGAGAGCCGACCCAGGCATGTTCACCCTACCCATAACTGTAGGAGATGTGAAGGTCGAACATGCAATGTGTGATTTGGGGACATCTATAATGTCATGCCATTGTCTATCTATAACCGGTTGAAAGGAGTGAGGCTGTTAAATACTAGGGTGTTGATCCAACTGGCTGATAGGTCATGCATAAGTCCTGAGGGAGTTTTAGAAAATGTGTTAGTAAGAGTGCATGATTTACATACCCTGCTGATTTTTATGTGATCAAAATGAGTGAGCATGAAGCGATGGAGTCTAGTGGAGTCTTGTTAGGAAGACCTTTTCTGAGAACGGCCAAGACAATAGTGGATATGGCTGAGGGGACTATTTGCATTGATTTTCATGGGGAGAAGTTTACCTTCGATATAAATGATGCCATGAAGAAACCCATCGATTCTGAAAATCTATGCTATGTTGATGTGATTGACCCCATAGTCCAAGAATTTCTTGAGACCGAACTATTGCAGGAGAAACTCCAGGCTTTAGATGTTTATGAACAGGCTGACATAGAAGCTGCTGCATGGTGTGATCTGATCAGTAGCCAAGGGTTGACTGATGAAGAAATAGAAGTAGCGATCAAGGAATTCTGTCAGAAATCGGAGTTCATTGGAGCCGCAGGGGCTCAGCTACCAGTCAGTATAGAAGAACCATCAGAGGGAGATTTAGAAAAAGAATGAGAGACTGAGAAAAACCCTCTACCCGAAGACACACTTCCACCCCAAGTTGAGCTGAAGAAGTTGCCACCGAATTTGAAGTATGCCTTCCTTGGAGAGGATAACTCATATCCAGTGATCATCAGTAGCAGCCTTACGAAGGAACAAGAGGCTAGGCTACTGACCGTGCTGAGCAAGAACAAGAAGGCGATTGGATGGAGTCTTACAGATTTAGTTGGAATTAGCCCCGACGTCTGCATGCACCACATTAGGTTGGAGGAAGGAGCGAAGGCACATCGAGATGCTCAAAGGAAGGTAAACCCTAACATGCGAGAAGAGATATTGAAGGAAATCTTGAAGTTGTTGTCGCTAGGGATTATCTATTCAGTACCGGATAGTGAGTGGGTCAGCCCGATCCACATGGTCCCAAAGAAGTCGGGCATCCAAGTAGTTCAGAATGAGAGGAATGAGCTGATCCCAACGAGGCTAGTCACGGGCTGGCGAATGTGCATCGATTACCGTAAGCTGAACAATGCGACCAAAAAGGACCATTTTCCCCTGCCTTTCATCGACCAAATGTTGGAAAGATTAGCTGGGAAGAAGTTTTTTCTGTTTTCTAGATGGGTACAGCGGGTATTTCCAAATTTACGTAGATCCTGAGGACCAGGACAAGACCACTTTCACTTGCCCGTTTGGAACCTATGCATACCGTCGCATGCCTTTCGGCCTATGCAACGCTCCAGGGACGTTTCAACGCTGTATGATGAGCATATTTTCCGATTTGATTGAGGATTGCATAGAGATATTCATGGATGACTTCACAATTTACGGAGACTCGTTCGACTCTTGCCTTCGCCATTTGGATATAGTTTTGGAAAGGTGTCAAGCAAAGAGTTTGGTTTTGAACTTTGAGAAGTGCCATTTTATGGTCACCGAAGGGATAGTTCTAGGACACGTGGTCTCAGAAAGAGGTATCCAAGTGGATCGAGCCAAGGTGGATGTTATATCAAAATTGCCATTCCCTACTGATCAGAAGGGAATAAGGGGTTTTCTGGGGCACTCCGGATTTTATCGAAGATTTATCAAGGATTTCTCCAAGATCGCCCAGCCCCTTACCAGATTACTTCAGAATGACGTGGAGTTCGTTTTTGATGAGCAATGCAAGGCTGCTCAGAGGACCCCATCCAGCCGAGGAGAGCAGAGTGATAGTGAGTATGAGATCAGTGAGGAATCTAAATCGGCCAGTGATACGTCCATGGAGGATGAGGAGTACAAGGAACACCAACTTCCAAACGATCATCAGAAGTTATTACATCCGCCGGCAGAGAGACTCCGATATAAGCGCTGGACAGTGGACTTTACTGATGAACTGGTGGAGGAGATGAAGCTTTTCGACTCGAAGGAGCTACAGAAAGCTTTCGATAGTAAGGATGAAGGGAGTAAGCAGGTGAAGAGCGGAAAGGTACTTCACATTTCTTCTTTGGATGAGTTAGGTGTCCGCGAGCAGTTTCTATCTTATTTGCACGCGTTAGGATTCGAATGGTTGTTGGAGAATGGGGATCCTAGTGTCCCGGTTAGATTAGCAAAGGAATTTTTCACGACCTTTAGATTTAAGGTCACCACTGATCTAGATGAGGAGTGTATCAGTTTTAGGCTGTTTGGAGGAGAGATACGGATGAGTTTGATTGAGTGGACCGTTCGTCTGGGAATGTGCAGTCTAGAGGAGGCCATAGGGCCTGAGTGGAGAAATAGGGAGCGGGGAATTCCTCGCAGACATGTGGAATTTGAGCCCCAGGAGGCCTGGGAGGAACTTACTCACCCTGATGCATGGCAATTCCAGTCCACTATTTCCCGCTCCGTTCATTTCAACAACCCAATTCTGCGTCTTGTACAGCTTTACCTGGATTTCAATTTATTGGGGCAGTCGAACTCCGCTGTTAGGACATCGATGACGGAGTTATATCTTCTCTGGTGCGCCAAGCAGGGAAGGAAGTTGCATCTGGGTTTTTGAACCGCCTACCAATGCCATCTAATTGCCACCCACCCAACGAGGAACCTCACTCTCTGCCATGTCTTGGGAGTGTTCGTCAGAAACAACATCATCATCACGGAGGCCGAAGACTTATCCGACCAGATCATGGTGGATCCTCCTGGTCTTTTTGATACACCTTTATTCGTCCGAACGAACACCATTTACATGAGGTAGGGCGCACCCCAATTCTACGCAATGGGAGAAGAAGCTGTACCGACTGGGGAGATCTGCAGCACATCCGGGAATACAGGATCAGGAGCAGAGACAAGAAAGGATGGAGAAAGCGATGGAAGAAGTGAGAGAAGAGAATCAACAGTTGAAAGCGGAGGTGATGCGATTGGCATCGGTGGTGGAACGAATGTTGAAAGGGGCTGCAGAGCAGAAGTTGTTGGCTCAGAGGCAGGCCTCGATGGAGGTGATAGTGACAGATTTGGGAAATGAGAACTACAAGATGCAGCAAGCAATGAATATGATGTTATCCAATATCGATAGCATCCTAGAAGAGATGCCCCACCAGAGGAAGGAACAAGCTGTTGAACCTAGTGGCCATGGAGGCCGAGCTGATGAACCGCAAGTACCTGAGACAGAAGAAAAGGAGACCGATGTCCCGGCGCATGCTGAGGAGCCGGCGGAATTTGACGAGAACCAAGCTGGAACTGAAAAGGAACCACCTGCACCGCCTGCGCCGCAAAGGAGCAGGCGTCACCGATATACCACCCCACATGACCAGTTAGTTTTCTTTTATTTTCCAGTTTTTAGTTTTTCGTATTTTAATTGTGTTTTGTTTGTTTAGGTAGTATAAATTATGTCTGTGTGCAAACCCCATTCATAACACTTAGCCTATTTTATAGTCTAAGTGTGAGAAGTAAAGGGTTTGTCTTTTTGGCGCATATGTTTGTGTTTTCTGTTTTTCGTTAGCATGCCGACTCACACTTAGCCCATTGCATGGCCTAAGTGTGAGGAGTTTTGTATATATGTGTGTTTTGTTTGTTGGGTTCTGTTTAGGTTTTCAAACTCTCCCACTTAGCCTATTCCATAGTCTAAGTGTGAGAAGTTTTAGTTTTAATTTGTTGTTTTTGTCTGTTTGTCTATGTGTCCATCATACTGGCCTTTACCTTTTCCACTTCACAGCCCTATCTGAGGGCAGACACTTGTGAAGTGGGAGGGGGGACGCAATGACCAGTATGATGAGTATGTGTATATGTGTAGTTGTTGTGTTCGTGCTTGTGTTAGTGACTTGTTAGGTCTAGTTTTTTCTTTTGTGTGTTGATTGGGCTTAAAACTCAACCGTCTTGAGCTGACGGTGAGGGGAATTGAGGGAGATAGGACATGCTGGAAAACCGAAACCACCCCCCTTAGTACCTCCTAGCCAGGATAGATGATGCGAGTATGAAAGAAAAGCCCACACTTAGAGCCAAACACGAAAGCCCTCTTAAAATGTGAGTTATAAGCTTTAAGTGGAACCACTTTCCACATGTTTAGAAAAGAAAAGAGCGGCTGCCACAAATTGCCTAGGGTGAAGTGACTGCGTGTAGCAACACTGAAGGCAGTAGAAACCCCCCCCCTCCCCCGAAAAAAAAAACCACCTTTAGAACCCAATTTCTTAATTCTTTATACCCAGAAATACACCCCTAGCCACTGGGACTGTATGTGCAAGGCATGAGACGATTGAAGCTTACTGGCCAGAAGGATGTATGAGAAGGCAGGAACCAACTGTGTAAGGGAGTTCAGAAGAAAATCGACCAGGGAGTTATCCCAGGTCCAAAAAAATGAAAAAGAAGGTATAAGGGTGGCGAAGCCACGGGGGAAAAAGAAAAAAAAAAGAGAAGAAGAAAGAGTATGAAGAAAATGGTCAGAAAACTTGACCACAAAAATGAATGAAGGAATAAGGGTGGCGAAGCCACAAAGATGCTACTGACCAGTTGGAGATCAAAACCAGAAGCGCCAGCTAAGAAAAACAACTAACCAGAGGCCCAAATGCACACAGTTCCCCCACATCAAATAAAATAGAAGTTTTTTTTTGAACCTTAGAGCCTTTAGGAACATCCACCCAAAACACTACAAACCAATAGCCCCGTTACAAGCCTTTAAGCCCTTCAGTAGCTGCTCGTGAGATCTAAGTCCGAAGCAACTGTGGTTGAGCATAATGAGAAAATGCAGTCCTAACATTCCTGGTGAGGTATGAGTGACTGAGTGAACCTAGTGTTTGGCCGAGAGTGTGGGCGATCTTGACAAGCGGATGTACTGACTGGGAAAGAAATGGGGGGAGACAGAAGTTCAAGGTTGTCTAAGGCCGGATTGCACCTGATCCCGAGGGGAGGGATGGTTGAAAATATAGCCCAATCTTTGTGTTTAGTTTTTCTGTGTTTCGTTTATAGTATAGAGTCTAGTTTAGGTAGAGTCGGTCAGGGGAGTAACCAGGCTAGAATTCGACTTATTTCTTTTTGTTTGTTCTTCACGCTTGAGGACAAGCATGTGGTAAGTGTGAGCAGTTTGATAAGTCGTATTCTAGGCCTTTGTTACGGGTCAGTATGATGTGCAAAATTGATTATATCTGCAAAACAGTTGCTCAAAGTGTGCAGGTTAAGCATTCTAGCCAGTAGGGAAGTTTCGGAATATTCAGGTGAAAAAGGGCGCCAGCATGATCTCATACTGATCAGTATTCGTGCTGAAACGGCTTGAGATGGAGAAGACGGATAGCTAGGACGGATTACCCATAATTGAGGGCAAAGAAGTCATCTCACCGCAAGGTTTTACCCTAAAATCAAGGGTAAGCCTCCCTATAAAAGGAAGCCACTTGGAGAGAGAAAAGATATACACATTCACTCATTCACCACCATCTTGAGGTAGAGAGTTCTCTCGGTAATACCAGTCTTTCAGCCGTGTCCCGCTTCTTGCCTCGCCGCAGCCATGATCACCTGACGCCCAGATGTTCCCAGATGTTCCCGGAGTACCAGTCATCCTTGTTCCAGCCAGCAAGATCATAGTTTAGAGATTCCATCGCCCGGAGCGGCAAAACACTTTTAGTTCGCTTTCGTAATTTAATTTACTTGCATTTTCCTTACGTTGGATCTTTGTTGCTTTTGGGATATTTTCTGCTTTTGAAGTGCTTGTTGAAGATCCGAACGTGTTTATGCTATGAAGTTGATTTCCGTTTCGTTTATGGTGTTGTTTTCTTTTCCTTCCTTGCCTAGTTAGCCTAGATCTAAAGTTTCTTTGTGTTTTAAGTGCTGAATCTATAATTTCTGTTTTACGTAGCAAGTTTCTCTAGGATAGTATAATCTGATACTGTTTGATTGTGAAGTAAATCGTTGCATACAAAGCTTAGTTTTAATTTTCGAATCGTTCGTCCATGTTGACCAGTATGCAGAAGTCCAGCTCCAGTGTTTGATTTCAGATTTGATTTCGTTGTTTTAGATCTGTGTTCACGAGTTGATAATCTGTGTTTTCCGTGTTGAATCTGGATTTGTTATCTGAGTTTTGGATGTGTTTGTTGAAGAAGATGGCGTCTATTTCAATTGGAGGGGACCACTTTTGCTTTTTAAAAGCTTTTTGCTTTTGTCCTTCACCTTTAGCACACCCTGCAGATCTGTCAGCCTAGTCACCACAACTACCACTTATTCTCTGCTTTTCTGTTTAGCCTTTTATAGTAACCTAGTACTTTCCGCATATTTTCTGTTACACCGCATCCACCATAATTCCACGTACACTACTACATGTCGACCACCATTCACCCTTCCTAGTCAGTAGGACACCATCTTAATTTCCAGTCTAGGTAGAGACTCAACCCAAGCGTGCTAGCTAACCAAACCTTCCAAAATATCACCGCGGTAGTTTAAACGCACCATCTCTGTGGGATTCGACCCTTATCACCACTATACTGATCAGTAGGAGTGGGTTGAGGAATCTTTGAAACCAGGGTCTAGGCTTAGTTAGGATCTCTATCCTGACCATTAGGATATATCCTTGCTTGAACGACACCTACGCACCCCTGTTGTCTTTCAATTATGTTTCGAAATGGATAGAGGCCAAGGCGACCACATCTTGTGAAGCTAAAGAGGTAGGGAAATTTCTTAGAGCTAACATCTTTAACAGGTACGGAGTGCCCAGAGCTATAATATCTGACAATGGGACGCATTTCCGTAACCGGACTATTGAAGTACGGAGTTCACCACCGCCTTTCCACACCGTACCATCCTCAATCAAATGGGCAAGCGGAGGTCTCCAACAGGGAGATAAAGGCGATATTGGAGAAGACGGTTAATTCGTCTTGGAAGGACTGGAGCAAGAGGCTTGGAGATGCACTATGGGCTTACAGGACAGCATACAAGACGCCTATTGGGATGTCACCCTACAGGCTTGTGTTTGGCAAAATGTGCCACTTGCCCGTGGGAGTAGAACACCGAGCATATTGGGCGGTCAATGAGATCAACATGAGACCCCAATCCTGCGAAGAAGAGAGAAAATTGCAGCTACAGGAGTTGGAGGAGCTAAGGCTGGAGTCATATATATCGGCAATGTGGTACAAAGAAAAGATGAGACTCTGGCATGACAAGAATCTCCGGACCAAGGAACTGCAAGTTGGGCAGAAAGTTCTCCTGTTCCAATCCCGGCTCAAGTTAATGCCTGGTAAGCTGAATGGAGCCGTAGAGATCCAGGGAAGTGCTTCAAACTCTACCCATTTTCTTGTCAATGGTCATAGGGTGAAGGTATTTAGGGATAACTCGGAGATGTGTGTAGTGGACGAAGTGCCGCTACGCGCACTCCCTGATATCGCCTAACCGGTCTGGGAAGGAAGTGTTCTCAGAGAATTCCTGGGTCAGGTGACTAAGAAGGTTTTATATATACCTTGACCTAGGGAATCTTGAGGGCACTTGGAAACAAAATTTGTAAATATATAATCGCTTTCTTTAAATCAAGGAAACCCAAACAAATCAGAAAAAAATAATCTTCTAAAAATATTTTTCGGAATACCAGACTCCTTAGGGGAATTTTTATACTGTCATATCCTTGACCTGGGAGTCTGGCGTTTCATTTTTAGTTTGACGTTTTTCTAAGTATGATATTGCAGAGATATTTACATGGGGCAGGGAGTTGAGGAGTAAAATTTTGGAGGGAGTTAGCACCGGTTCGAATTTCAAAAGGTAACTTTATGGGGATGCGTACGGTTGCTAGCGTCACACCTGCAACTGCCTGCAACTCGTCCTCTCTCATACCCACAGGCTATAACCGTGCTTTAGCCTTTATTTTCGATATCATATTCACTCTCTCTACAAAAAAATTCCCCAACTTCTCTCTCAAACCTTATTTTTCTCTAACCCTAATCGGAGCAATTTTTTTCCAAGTTCTTGTTAAAATTCTACAGAATCTTCCATGGACAACACAAAGAACACAGGAAGTACCTCTGGAACCACCGAATCTAACGCGGCGGCGTTCATGGCCGACCTATTACAGAAGGTTGGGGGGGCCAGAGGAGGCGATGAAGGCGTTCGCCATGTTCACCACTATGATGGGGACGACTACCACTGCACCACCGCCACAAGGTACAGAGACGAAGAGACCCCAACCGGAGGCCATACATTCGAAGGCCGAACCAGCCGCCATCGTAGCAGAAACAACCGCCGCTGACAAACCTGAGGAGGAGGCAGATCTGGCTGCGGGTTTGGAGCTCTTGACTGTAAGCGTACCAAGGTTAGACTCTGCTATGGAGGGGGAAACCCCTGTTTTGGCTGATAAATCTGTTGGTGTGTCTGTGGGAGAAACCCCGATGGATGTTATTTCTGGGGTTATTGCTAATATTTATGAGAGGGAAACCCCTGTTACTGGGGAGTTGGCAGAGGGGGAAACCCCTGGTGTTGGTAAGAATGTTGGTGAGGGGAGGACCCCTGAAAGAGCTGTGGGTACTAAAGCCCAGGCTGGGGTGGAAACCCCTGTTTATATCACAGGGGCAACCCCTTTGATGTCTGAGGAGGGAGAAGCCCTCGTTACTGAAAATGTACAAGACCCTGTTGGTGACAGAGTAAAGTTAATCGTGGATTTGACAGATGTCTCAGAGGGGACAATTTCACCGGTAAATGCAAGGGATGCCCGTAGACGAGCCCACCGGAGCTTGTTAGATGAAGTTGACGATACGGGAAGGGAAGCGCTGGGTCAAGAGGCCGCAGCGGAGGAAAAAGACAACTCTCCCAGACCCGGTGGTGGGGAGGGGGGACGAAGAAGGACGCCGCCAGGCGGCAGACATAAAAAGGAAGGGAAAGCAGGCCGCTACTTCCTTGACCAAGCGAGCGAAAGGGAAATCTGTTGAAGCTTCTATCCCTCCACCCACAAAGGTTCCTTATGCTGCCGAATCCGATAGCCCTGCCGAGTCTAGCGACTCCAAAGAGGAACCTGACGAGGAGCTCAATTTCAACCCTACGAAAGTTTGGTTGACCAAGGAACTACTGGATGCCATGAGGAAATTCTCTCCCCCAGGCGTGCAGCAACGTTTAAAGAAAAGAGTGCCCAGGGTAAGCTTGCAAAGTCCGGGAAAAGATATGATCCCGATGAGCTAAAGGAGATTGCTTCCGATGCCGAATTCTGGTAGTATATCGACGCAATCGGGTTCGACTGGTTACTGAAACACAACTCTTTCGAAGTCCCGACAGCAGCAGCGCGTGAGTTCTTTTCAACCTTTCGGTTTTGAAGAGTACGAATGATTTGGATGCCGACTCTATTACTTTCCGCCTCTTCAATGAAGAGCACGAAATGAGCATCCGCGAGTGGACGCTCCGCATGGGGCTGTTGTCACGCACGCAGGACGATGAAGGACTCTGGAATGACAGGATGGTAGGTCCACCGAAGTGCACTCCAGGTTTCCGTCCACAGAGCGCCTGGGAGTTTATAACCCACCCGAAGGTGGGTCAGTTTAAGACAAGCTGTTCGAAGGCTTCCCACATTGACAACCAGATCATGCGATTCGCTCAGACGTTCATCAGTTATAACTTGAT
Source organism: Salvia splendens (assembly GCF_004379255.2). Classification (NCBI taxonomy): domain Eukaryota; kingdom Viridiplantae; phylum Streptophyta; class Magnoliopsida; order Lamiales; family Lamiaceae; genus Salvia; species Salvia splendens. The sequence continues at coordinate 47,981 of NW_024599614.1, forward strand.
GGGAACTGCGATCGCTGCTTTGACCACGCCCGACCTATACTTCACTTGGTGTATGGCCAAGGGAGTCCGTGTGCACCTGGGCTACTGGCTAGCCCAGGCTTGCCATCAAATGGCCGCAAATCCTTCCAGACACATGTACACATACCACATCGTAGGGGCATACCTGCAACGCAACGTAATATTGAAGATAGCCAAGTTGTGCCGGGATGTGGAGATGTGCATGCCCCCAGAGGTTTTCAATATCGACTATTTCTTCAATAAGGGGCTTCTATACATGTCTGGGAAGGAGGTATGCTTTTATGAGGTCGGCGGGTCGGACATCCAGGTGAAACAGGAAACAGTAAGCGTGGAGGCAGGAGCCAAAGTTGAAGTTGAAGAAGTGAGGAAGGAGGTGGGATGGATGAGATCAGAAATCAAGATGGTTAGAGAAGAGATTGTGGCCATACGGGGTAAAGGAAGGGACAGTATCGATTTTGAGAGAGTACGGAAAGATGTCGCAGGAGTGAGAACAGAGGTAGACGAGATGAGAATGGAAGTCGGGATGGTCAGAGAGGAGGTCTTGGCCCTCAAGGGACGTCTTACCAACCTTGTGGCAGTGTCGACAAGGCACACTGATAGGTTGGCAGAAGGCGTCTCGCTGATGATGATAATGACGAAGTGGCTCAAGGCGAAGTTTCCCGGGACACCGAAATCTCTTCCTGGCCCTAGCAGCGTTTCTAAATCACCAGGGCAAGGAAGTTTATCTCTCCAGAAGCCTCCCCAGGTGACGAAGCCTCTAACTGCCCCGTCCGCGACTAAGCCCTTGACCGTAAGAAAGACAGTGTCGGGACAACGTGACGAGATGACAGAGACGCCGGATTCACCGGCAAAGAAGAAAGGATACATGTCAACTTTGATGCCTTTTTCCTTAATAAACTAAAAGCGGTCTGAATGAAGTAAGGATGATAGAAAATTCCCTTGATAACCTAGCTGTGCAGCCCTACTATAAGAGCGAGTTATAAGCCTAAACACTTTGAGCTAACATGTAAAAATTGGGCTGCCACTTGATGCTCAGGGAGTAGAGTATAAAAGAGGAAAAAATGGGTTATGGAGGAATAAGCTGGACAAAGTCCAGAACTGGAGGTATAAGCTGGACGAAGTCCAGAAAAAGGAGGTATAAGCTGGACGAAGTCCAGGGGAGGAATAAAATAACAAATCGGAGGTATAAGCTGGACAAAGTCCAGGGGGAAAATAGAAAAAAAGAGGGAAAAAGAAGATTAATTACCTAAGGGCAGGAAGTAAAAATTACCTGACCCAGGAATGAAAAAAATATATAGAAAAAAAGGGAGACGATAGAAAGGAGAAACTCTCATAACCCGACGCATCAGTGGTGTAACTTTAACTTTGGAGTGTTTCGATCCTAACATCCCTGGTGAGGCATGGGTGATCGAGCGAACCACACCGCTGGGAAATCAATAGGCTATCTTGACGAACTGACAGACCGTTTAGGTAGAAGAAGGAAGGGGGAGGAATTGAAGACTATAGACGATCGGAGAGAACTTAAGCTTGTGGGGACAGTCGCCTAAAAGTTGAAGCTAGTGCATGCTTATCTGTTGTGTTTTGTTTCTCTTTGTGTGATGTTTTCTTTTATGAGTCTGTAGTTGTCTAGGTCTAGGAGTCTGTTTTTTATGTTAGTGTCTTGTTTATAGAGTCGTTCTTGGGGACCGTGCGTTGAAATTTGCCTTATTCTTTTTTCTTGTCTTTCATGCTTGAGGACAAGCATGGTTTAAGTGTGAGCAGTTTGATAAGGATAATTTCATGCATAGGTCTAGGGGATAAATTCATGAATTTGCTTGGTCTAACACATGTTTTAAGCCAGATGTATAGAGGAAATTCGCCAGGTCCAGGAAAAGAATGAGGCAATCACATGCCCGAGGAAACTGGCGAATAAGTGACCATTGTGAAAGAAATTGCAAGACGGAGTAAATCTCAGAACTGAAGGGTAGAATGGAGATTTCTACGAAGGTTCTAGAAGATTATGTCCGTGTCTATAAAAGGAAGGATTCATGCATTCTGGAGAGAGCTTCTGAGGTGGAGACCTCACTAACAGTCTGCAGCTAGTTCACTTTTCTATACACTTGGGTTCTTCGAGGGAAATTTAGGGGGTTTCGCACTTGAGTTCACTTCCTGCTTTCTCGTATTTTCAAGCTGTGGTGTAACACCGTCCTGTTGAGGGCGAAGAAACAAGTTCTCGTTTAATTTCTCGCATTTTGTGGTTTCCACCGAGCTTCGCTGTTCGAAGCTCGGCATTCTGTTTTATCGACTATTCCCATGTTTTATGCAAGTTTAATTTTCTCTTATGTCGATAATGTTGATTTCTGTTTTTGCCGTTGTGATTTTCTGGAGTTTGAGCTAGCTTACTTGTTTTGGATGCGTTTCACAATTGTTTACGGAAACTGAGCAGAGTAATGGCTGGATCGGAGTGATCGGAGTTTGTTGGTGAATGAATCGGAGGTTTGAATTCAGTTTTGTAGCTTGATTGTGGAAACGTTTAAATTCGGAGTTGATCGGAGTAGATATGTTAGATCGGAAGTTATGGAGTGGAATCTAGTTGTTGTTGGTTTCAGATTGCTTGGATCCGAAGTGGATTAAGCGTTCGACGTGAGATCTGAGCAGAGTTGGTTTATTTTGATGCCTAGTCTTCGAGTTTTCATTTCGCTTCGTCTAGTATATGTAGATCTGCGTTATTTCCGGCTTGTCGTAAGTTTCCGACGACCAAACTTTTACATTCTGTTCGAATCTGGGAATGTGCTCTGTTTCCTTCATCTTCGTGTTTAATTCCGTTCAAGAAAAGCATGTCGTTGTTAGTTATTTTCTCAGTCAGTTATTTGCAGCTTTTCTGCCGTACTCGCTATTTCTGGGTCATGGCCCCCACTGTTAGTTGATTTCTGTCTAGCTAAATTAGGTAGTCGTTTACACGGTCTAGGAAGTAAGCTTAATATACCAAAGTCTTGATGATGTTTGATCTCAGCATGTTTACAGCTTTCTAGGTCTAGCGTTTATATTTCCTGCTTAGGTCCAGTAGTAGTTATACCTCAACCATGTTTGCGTGGCAGCAGCCGCCTTTGTCAAGAGTCTCTAAATGCTTTCTTACATATCCATCTTCGTGGGATTGACCCCTGCTTCTCTATACTAATTTATAGTATTCGGGTTGAGGGATCTTTGAAGGGGAGGTTAGTGTGTACAACAACAGAGTATTCCGTGTTCCCTTGAGTTCCTAGACCAAGTGATCTAGTTGATTCATAGGTCTTGGTATCTCGACCCAGCGTAGCACATCGCATTTTTACTGAAAACACACTTGCTCCTATACATTACTTCCTGGACTTCAGTTGCTGTCAATAGGAATTATCTACTCAGTACCCGATAGCGAGTGGGTCAGCCCTGTCCACATGGTTCCCAAGAAGTCCGGGATTCAAGTAGTTCAAAACGAAAGGAATGAGCTGATACCAACACGGCTAGTCACTGGTTGGCGGATGTGCATAGACTACCGCAAGTTGAACGCCGCAACCAGGAAAGACCACTTCCCCCTACCGTTCATCGATCAGATGTTGGAGCGACTGGCGGGGAAGAAGTACTTTTGTTTTTTGGATGGGTACAGCGGGTATTTTCAAATCTACGTGGACCCTGAAGATCAGGATAAGACCACCTTCACCTGCCCATTTGGAACCTACGCGTACAGACGCATGCCGTTCGGTCTTTGCAACGCTCCGGGAACATTCCAGCGATACATGATGAGCATATTTTCCGATCTGATCGAGGAGTGCATAGAAATATTCATGGATGACTTTACAGTCTACGGAGACTCCTTCGATTCATGCCTTCATCACTTGGACGTAGTTCTGGAGAGGTGTCAAGCAAAGAGCCTAGTCTTGAATTTTGAGAAGTGTCATTTCATGGTCACAGAGGGCATCGTCCTATGGAACGTGGTGTCAGAGAGAGGAATCCAGGTGGATCAAGCCAAAGTAGAGGTCATTTCCAAACTACCTTTCCCTACTGACCAGGAGGAAATAAGGAGTTTTCTGGGACATGCAGGATTTTATCGACGATTTATAAAAGACTTCGCCAAAATCGCCCAGCCCCTTACCAGACTTTTTCAAAACGAAGTGGAATTCAATTTTGATGAACAGTGCATGACTGCTTTCAACCTCCTTAAAGAAAAGTTGGTATCTACACCAATTATTCAGGCTCCTGACTGGGATCATCCGTTCGAAGTGATGTGTGATGCCAGCGATTACGCGGTGGGAGCTGTTCTGGGTCAGAAGATCGACGGGAAAAGGTATGTAATTTTCTATGCGTCTAAAACTTTGAATCAGGCTCAAAGGAATTATGATACCACTGAGAAGGAGATGCTGGCCGTGGTGTATTCATTCGAGAAGTTTCGGCAGTACTTGTTGGGATCCAAGGTCATCGTTTATACTGACCATTAAGTATCTAGTTACCAAGAAAGAATCCAAACCCCGCTTGATCCGATGGGTACTCCTGTTACAAGAGTTTGATTGGGAGGTAGAAGACAAGAAAGGGGTCGAAAACAAAGTTGCGGATCATTTGAGTATGATAGTGCAAGATGGGGGCAGTGAGGAAGTACGAGATCGATTCCCTGAGGAACACTTGTGTGAAGTGATTTTCGCCTCCAGAAAAATTGACTGGGAAGAAGTGATGAAGCTTACTGTCCAGGATGTGACAGAAAAAGGAAAAGAAAAAGTAGGGCAGGAGCCATGGTATGCGGACCTCGCCAACTACTTAGTTTCAGGAGAGCTTCCAGAAGTGCCGAACGTCACCAAAGCTCAAAGAATGAAGATCAAAAGTGAAGCAAAATACTACTTTTGGGACGACCCATACCTTTGGAGGGTAGGAACCGATCAAGTGATAAGAAGAACTGGGAGCAGAGGGACGTGCTAATACATTGCCACTCCTTGGCATGTGGAGGACATTTCGGTCCCAAGAAGACGGCAAGAAAGATTCTGGACAGCGATTTTTATTGGCCAACCCTCAACAGAGATGCCTACGAATTCTGTAGAAGTTGTGAGCGTTGTCAACTGACCGGTGGGATCTCTGCACGAGATGAAATGCCACAAATACCAGTTATTGTTTGTGAGCTGTTCGACATATGGGGAATGGACTTCATGGTCCTTTTCCCTCGTCTTATGGGAACTTGTATATCTTAGTCGCAGTTGACTACGTCTCTAAGTGGGTAGAAGCCAATGCCACAAGTACGTGTGAGGCGAAGGAGGTAGCCAAGTTTCTCAAGAGTAACATTTTCAGTCGGTTCGGAGTACCAAGGGCCATCATATCCGATCAGGGAACCCATTTCTGTAACTGCACTATCGAAGCCTTGATGAAGAAGTACGGTGTGCACCATAGGTTATCTAGCCCCTACCACCCGCAAGCAAACGGTCAAGCGGAGATCTCTAATCGAGAGATAAAGAAGATTCTGGAGAAAACGGTCAACCCTACTAGGAAGGACTGGAGTGTAAGGTTAGAGGATGCTCTATGGGGCGTATCGGAAAGCCTACAAAACTCCCATAGGAATGCCCCGTATCAGATCGTTTTTGGAAAGATGTGCCATTTACCAGTAGGGATCGAGCACCGAGCATACTGGGCAGTACAGAAAGTTAATATGGATGCTAGGGCCTGTGGAGAGGAAAGGAAGCTACAGCTACAGGAGTTGGAGGAACTTAGATTAGGGTCGTTCGATTCAGCCATGTGGTATAAGGAGAGAACCAAATTGTGGCACGACAGAAATCTAAAGACCAAGGACCTCCATGTTGGCCAGAAAGTACTACTCTTCCAGTCGAGATTGAAGCTAATGCCTGGAAAGCTCAAGTCGAAGTGGGCAGGACCTTATGTCATAACCGCACTCCGTTCTAATAGAGTGGTGGAGATTTCAGGGAGTATTCCTAACTCCGAACCTTTTATCGTAAATGGACATAGGCTGAAAGTGTTTAGGGAGAATAGTGATGGGGGTGTAGTGGATGAGATCCCACTGCAACCACATGTTAAGGTTGCATACTGACCGGTAGGATAGGAATTTGGAGTTCCACTTGCTAGCTTCCATTAGCATGATTTGCATACGTTAGCCAAGTAGAATTCCAAATTTCCTAAGGGAAGATGTAAATATTGTAAATACGTGGTAGTCAATTTAATTTCTTTTCATGCAAGTTAATCTAAAAAAACCCAAATTTTTTTTTCGGACCTCAAATATTTAATTGGGAGTACGTACTGACCGCCAGACTGCCATTTTGGTGAAACTCTCAATTTTATTTAAGTGTTTTTTTTTTACTTTGTTACTAATCCAGGAAATTATAGGGGGGAAATCATTAAGGGACGAAATTTGAATTGGGGTTTGTTGCAGCTTTGCAGGCGAACGGCGACTGGGAGGGCGCGTGTGCAGAGAAAGGACAGGCGACATCCAATCAGGGAGCAGCACTCTCAATCGCCTCCCACGCGAATCGACGCAGCCTGGAAACGTCTCATAGCCGGTTACAAACCCTCAACTACCCATTCTACTCTCATATTCCAACCATTCCCCCTTCATCTCACAAAAACCCTCACCGGCGAATTCTCTCTTCCAAATTTTTTTTTCCGCCGTCATCTGGAGAAACCAACACCGCATTACCACCAGAAACCACCGATTTTAGCCATGGGAAAAAAATGGGCAAAGAAATAAACCGGTGCGAAAACCCCTTCAACCCGCAGGGAAGAGACCCCAGAATCGCATCCGCCACCGGAAGAACGGCCGCCGAACCCGCAACCGCAGGAGCCGAACCCTCAGGCTTCGGCGATGTTTTCTTTGGACATAATGGCGGAGTTCCTTCGATAACAAGACCCGCATAGAGACTTGGCGGCTGAGTTGGCAAATTTTAGCCGAATCGGTAGACAAGAGGGCGTGACCGGAGCCCAGCAGTTCCTGCAGCAGAACCGAATGTGCAACCCACAGTTCAACCACCCACTTCCATTCCGACCTCCTCGACAACCCATCCAGAACGGGAATCTCCCTCGGCTGCCACACCATCAGAGCCCTCGGAACCCTCCCCGACTCAAGAACAAAGCAACTCGATGGAAGTTGACATCATCTTCGCCTATTACGACTCTGACTCAGGGGAACGCGAAGAGAGGAGAAGAAGGGAACAGAAGAGCCGTGTAACGCCCGTACTTTTTAAAGTACTAATTTAATGTATATCACGAAATAATTAATAAAATTATTTCGAATTATGATGCTTCTCGATAAATGTGCTCTAGGAGAATTATGGTTATTGTGGTTAATATGAAAAGAAGCGTGCATGTTTATATTTAACTATGAACGTTGGAGACACGTTTAAGGTCTCTTTGAAAGATCGACAATGAAATTGTTGATTTATAGCAAGACGAAAAAAATATAAGTGGGAAGGAATATATGTCTTTATGGATAACGACGCGCATAAATCGTGGAATGGTCAAAGGGATATTATATTTGGGACAACACCAAATATAAAATGATGCCGTTAAACGTACTTTGATGTTTGGTTATGAAGAACGCGATAACAAAATAAAATAAAGACCCGTGAATTTTAATTAACGAAGGAAAATACGAAAAATATAAAAATGTATGAATTTATTTTGGACTTTCCAAAATAAATTTGAAGTCCAATTAAATATAAAATAACTTGGATTTTAATTACTCTTTAAATCCATCAAGTAGTAGTTTTTTTTAACTTGGGCTTGTAACTTCTTTATTTATTGAGCCCAATTGAAATTAAATCATGGAAGCCCAAGTATGGTTTTTAATTTAGTGGACCAAGCCCAAGTTTCTTTTTCTTTCTTTCTTCTTCTCCTTTTTTTCCTTCATGGCCGACGGCCTTCAACCCAAGGAGGAGACTCTCCACTTCTCACCCCTTCCATCTTCCACCATTACTTCCACCACCCCAAGAGTCACCACTACCTTCCATAACTCCACCTCTAACTCCTCTCATCATTCACACTTAGCAAAAAAAAAAAAAAAAAAAGAAAGTGAGAGAGAGCCGAGAGGAAGTCGACGGGAAGAAGGGAGGAAGTTTTGGGCCACCATCCTTTGTTTTCCTCTACCATTTTCACCCATTTTGGAGGTATAATCCATTTCTATCTTAAAGCATGAGTTGTTTATTAGCTTTGCATGCATAATATATGTCTTTGTACCATATTTCTTCCATAACCACTTCAAGTAAGAAACCAACTAAGAAACAACCAAACGATCGCCGTATGTAATCGAAAGACTCAAAGAACGTAACTTTGTAATGAAAACGTACCATGCGGGTTGTTTCGGGGTGGTTTCGGGTTTGTTCGGAGTAAATCGGGGAAAGCGGCGGCCGGCAGCGGCTTTTGGTGGACGGCAGAGACGCCGCTGGTTCCCGGTGGCGACGGCGGCAGCTCCTCTTCCCCGTGGCAGCAGCGGCAGCGTCGTGGCGACCCAGCAGCGGCGTCGCGGCAGCAGCGGTGTCACGGCGAGGCAACAGCGGCGGTAACTCCACGACGGACAGCAACTTTCCGACGGCACAGCAGCTTCGATGACGGTGCAGTGGCGACGACCCCGACGGTGGCGTCGAGCCGGAGAGAGGGCGACGGCGGCGGGGCTTCGTCGTAGGGCAGATGGCCGAGAGAGAGGGAGTCGGGGAGAGAGAAATAAGATAAGAGGGGAGAGAGAGAAGTGGGGAAGGAGATAGAGTTTTGGGCCATGTGTTTTTTTTTTTTAAGTTGGGCCTTGTTTTAAATCTTTTAGTTCGGCCTCATAAGTAATTGAAAAATTTATTTGATTTTGGGTTCTTCTTTTAAGTTGTTGGGGCTCACTAATTTAATTTGGAGATATAAGGTGGCTAAGGAATTAAATCTTTTGGGCCGGAAATTAAAATTTAATCGGGGGAAAATATTTAAATAGTTCCGTAAGTTCTTGTTTTAAGAGTGAATAATTTACCTAAGTATGAAATAATACTTTTTCAACGGTAAATAATTACAGAAATTAAAGTATGCGCTTAAATAATTTTTTAGAAATTATTTTCGACGTTATGGAAAATACAAGTAGCCAACGAAGGAAAGAACGAGCGTAAGCGGCCGACCGGCGTCGCACGCGACGCCTTGGGCGGCCGCCGAATAACCGAAAATGCACGAAAATCGAGAAAGAGAATTAAAGATTTTAATTAGAGTGCATGCATTCTAATTATCGTCGTTACAGAGATTTGATATGAATTTTATGTGTTTTTCCCGAAAAGGTGGTTCGCACGCACGTTAACAGTCGGAACGAAGAAGTTTTTTACAGAAATCCGAAGCGTTTGAGGTGGGCTTTACTACTTAAATTCTTTTATTTTGAAATGATATGTTTATGGTGAAATAATGGTGGTTTAAAATAGTATGTCATGCCGTTTTTATGTTTTGAAGTGCTTATCTGATTGTCTACTAGAATAAAACTCTACTACACTTTGATAGTTAACGAATTCGGGTCTAACTAGGGTCTACGCCCTACTTAGGCTAGTGCACTGATAGGGATCGTGAGCCGTCCCCTAGGTCGGCCGGTCCAGTGATCGAGATTGTGGCCACATTCTCGTTTCACATGATAGTTCAGATATGGTATATGATGGAGGATGATGTTAGTCCGCGCGGACACTTTTTAAAGGAATGATTTTTGTGCTTCTCGGTCTCTTTTAAAGTAAACCGGGATTCACATGATGATGGCTTGACATATCTTAACGATAAATGTATTTCGGGCATGAGTTCACTGGGTGCATCAAGTACTCAGCCCCTGCATATGTTTTCCCTATGTGCAGGTTGAGTGAGGTTGGGAGGCGGAGGAATGTTGAGCGACGAATCAAGATCTATGTTTAATAACTGTTCCAGTTACTATTATGTCTTCATACATAGTAGTAGCTAAACTCTCAATTGCTTCCGCTACTCAATGTTTTAAGAATTTCTGTTATTTTTCTTGAATTGTTGAACTCTGTCATTTTCGTTATGTACTTTCGGGTTTGACCTTTGGTTTGAATAAATGGAATTTCATCGTTGATTGTTAAGTTGCAACGCCTCTTGAATTGTATTCCCCCCTTCTTCCCCGCTTCTTATTTCCCCCACGAGTCAACGATTTCCCGTGCCTCCTATCCTTAGGAAGTGCGGTCGTGACAGAATGGTATCAGAGCAATTTTGCCTTCCGCTCTGGACCGAGAGTCATTTATTTAATCTAGTCTAGACTCGTTTCGCTAGACTAAAGACTATCTGTTTAAAGCTCAACACTCCGTCTCACCGCGCTCAACGCAAAAGAAGGCAAAAGTTTGAAACAAAGTATAGTAGAAGTGATAGAACGAATGGGGCGCAGAAGGGCGGCGATTTCCAAAGATGAAGAGGTGACGCGACAAGGATAACCTTGTGAAATGCGATTGTGATAGATTGAAGGATAGACGAAGTTGCAAAAGTACCACGTTTATAAATACGGAACATCTATCCTTAGATGATAATAATCTAAAAAGAAAAGAATTGTTTACAACTTTTCCTTATGGAAATCGACAGGTATATGCACGGTAGTACGTATGACGTTCTTTATGTGTTTTATCTTTCTCTTCTACCTTGTTTTACTCTTTTCTTACGACGGTTGCTAAGGGGACTCACTTTTATGTAGATGGGATCATGATCCACGCACCGCTAAGGGGAAGGTACGTCAAGAATGGATTGCGGGCGGTGGAGATGTATCGCGAGTTCGAGAGGGACGAGAGGGCCCCTTTGATATCTTATGTCACCGATTACTTGACTTTATGGCGGGATGCTCATGGCTGTGGAGTGAGGCACTATGAGGGAATCAAGAGATTGATTGATGGACTACCGGCACCTTGG
>NW_024599615.1:0-18773 GCF_004379255.2 Salvia splendens
GAGTAGTCTAGTCTAGATTAATCAGTTTAGTTTAGTAAGTTGAGCAGTTCCTGTTTTTAGTTTAAACTTAACCCACTTAAAAGCGTGGCCGCAGCCAACCTCCAAATGTCTCAAACCCTCTCCCTCTCGCATCTGTCCTGAGGGATTCGACCCTTACTTCCCTTTACTAGTCTATAGTATTGTGGGTTAAGGTCTTGAAGGTCCTAAGTCTCTCTGTTTGCATACCAAGGACCAGTTAGTAGTCAGCTTGATCCATTGCCTGTCTAGCCTGATAAGTGCGTGAACTCTATGTGCTTTTAATGTGTATTGTGAACTCTGGGTACTTAGTCGTAAAAAAATGACTCTTCAGGAACCCTCTCTATTAGTTTCTAGTTCATCACTCCCCAATCAAGAGAAACAGTAGCTTCAGTTTTCATTCTAATCAATATCAAGTGTCCAAACCACCAACTGTTTACTCTGCAAGTCTACAACTTCCCATTTCTAGCAGTAGTTCTAGCTCAAATTCAGGTCTAGATATTGCATTGTAGCACAATAGACTTGGAAATCCTGCTTTAGATATTGTAAAACTTGCTTTGAATAGTTGTAATATCCTTTTGTTTCAATGAAAAATGTTTCCCTCTGTCATCCGTACTATGTATCTAAAGCTCACAATATTATACTCTCTCTCAGAAACTGTTTTCAATTCTTCACTTGAGTTAATTCATAGTGATCTTTGGGTCCATCACCTATCATGTCAATCACTAGTCATATGCTTGTCATACTAGATACACATGGATATATCTCTTGAAACACAAAAGTGATATCTATTTTGTTTGAAACAATTCAAAACAATGGTGTAAAACCTCTGTAATACCAAAGTTAAGTCCTTGCAGTCAGAATGTGGTGGTGAATTTCAAGGTCTAATTTCCTTTCTTAAAGAGTGTGGTATAGCTCATAGAATCTCCTGTCTCTATACACCGCAACAAAATGGTTTGGTAGAGAGAAAACACAGACATATTGTTGAAACTGGGCTTGCTCTCTTTTCATTCTCTATCTTCTTTCCTCCTAAATTTTTGGGATGATGCATTTCTCACAGCCTTCAAAGTCATCAAAAACCTTTGCTCTCTTCGCTCAATCTTCTCTTCCTTCTAATTTTTGGGATGATGCATTTCTCACAGCCTTCAAAAGTCATCAAAAACCTTTCTCCTTTTGAAAAAGTTCACTCACAGAAGCCTGACTACTCTACTTTGAGAGTCTTCGATTGTCTTTGTTATCCATTCATATAGACCCTATATAATAGCATAAACTAGATTTCAGATCTGTTAAATCTACCTTCTTAGGGTACAACTACTCATCTCATAAAGGATACAAAGTTATCATCAAAGTTATCATCTCAAGAGACATTATTTTTGATGAGTTAACATTTCCTTTTTAGTCTTTATCTGGAAAATCTGGAGTTACTCCATTATCTGCCTAGGAATTATTTGTTATCCTTCCCACTCATGTTCTTGTTCCTACATTCCCTCCTACTTACTCCACCTCAACTCTTCCATCCTTATTGATATTGACTCATCTTTCCTAAAAATCCCCCCAGTTCCCCATACAGCTTCATTTGATCATATAGTTTCTACTTCCTCTTCTGACTTTTCAGCTGTACAAAGCTCCCTCCCTCAGATACTGATCCTCCTGCCACTCTGCCACTATCTTTCAAAGCATCATATGACTACTAGAGCCCAAAGCTGAGATTTTCAAGCCCTAAATTTACTCCATATCCCTGTCTCCAAATCTTCTTCCTAGGTATGTCCTAGAAGCTATTTTGATTCCTATTTGGAAAGCTGCAATGTTGGCTGAATTCTTAGCTCTTCTCAAGAATATGACATGGATTCTTACTACTTTACCTCTAGATAAAAATCTTATTAGTTGTACTTGGATCTTCAAATTGAAGTTTCATCTTTCTGGTGCTATTGCAAGACATAAAGCAAGGCCTGTTGTTCATGTTTTTTTCAATAACCTGGTTTTGATTTCAATGAGACCTTTAGTCCAGTTGTTAAACCTACAACAATCAGATTAATCCTCAGTTTAACTATCTCCCTCGGTTGGACTGTAACTCATTTAGATGTCAATAATGCTTTCTTAAATGGTGATTTAGAAGAGAATATCTATATATAACAACCTTTTGGATTTGAGCAAGGAGGACCTCACTTGATTTCTAAACTCAAGAAAGCAATCTATGGTCTCAAACAAGCTTCAAGAGCTTGGTTCTTCAATGTATATTCAGTTATGCTATCTCTTGGATTTTCTCAATCAAAGGCCGCTGCTTTTATGTTTTTTTAGGAAAAAAGGGGATGAAGTTCTTTATCTTATAATCTATGTGGATGAAATGCTTATAACTGGCAATTCTTCTACATCAATCCAGAAGGTGATACATCAATTGAATTCCCAATTTTCATTGAAAGATCTTGGAGATGTAAGTTTGTTTCTTGGAGTTTCAGTTAAAAAACTGAAAGACAACATGACATATCCTAAAGGATGACCAACACCTATGGTTTCTAGTTGTGAGCTTAGCAAGAGTGCTGGTGAACCTCCATCTGAAAAATTATACGTGAGCATAGTTGGTGCTCTTCAATATGCAGCTATTACAAGACCCTAGACCCTAGACCCTAAACCCTATCACCAGACCAGATATAAACTATGTTGTGAATAAAGTAAGTCAGTATATATCACACTACCTCAGTATACAGCAACTCGATTATTGGAAAGATGTTAAGAGGATTCTAAGATATCTATCTAGTACTTTGGATTTTGGCATTCAAATCTGCAAATCGAATGGTGTTGTTTCTGCCTTTTCTGGCTTGGATTGGACTTCAGATATTGATGACAGAAGATCAATGAGTGGATATTGCATATATTTTGGGAGGAGCTTGATTTATTGGTGTTTTAAGAAGAAGACGGTTGTTGCTAGATCAAGCATGGAGGCTGAGTACAGGAGCTTAGCACATGCTACCTCAAAGGTTAGTTGGCTGACTTCTCTACTTGGGGAACTGAAAATTTAAAGGAAGCAAGTCCCTGTCATTTAGGTGGACAACATGAGAGTGCTATTGCATTAGCCTCCAATCCAGTTCTTCATGCAAGAACGTAACATATAGAATTAGATGTACACTTTGTTAGAGATAAGGTTTTGGCAAAGGAAGTTGACCTTCGGCATGTCCCAACAACCGATCAAATAGCATATATATTTACTAAGCAGCCATTGGGCTGACAATCCTTCATGAAGCTAAGGGACAAACTCAAAGTTGTGTCCCTATCTTCCCTCAGGTTGAGGGGATGGGGGGTTGTTAGAGATCAGTTGAAGAAGCAATCAACCGATCAAGTGAAAGTTCGATGCAATGGAACATTGCATAGACATGAGCATGCTGAAGCTCACATGACATCAAATGGAGCACGGGATTCATTCAAGGGTGGATGTACTGAACTTGAAACCATGCAAGAATTGGTTACTACGAGCGCAGCTGGAATGCAGGACCACCAAAGGTCGTAGACGTGGTGGCACAAGGAAGAGTGAAGCAGATTTGATTTTGTGTTTTCAAGTTATGATTAAGGGATTAAACTTGGATTAAAGATTGGTTCTAGATTGTTCGTGTATAAATATTCAATGTTGGTTGGATAGAATCAAGTAATATATACACTATTTTATCCGTTTCCATTATGAGTAATCCGACTGTATACTTTCTTCTATATGAGTTCTTGTATTTCTTTTCACTGAATTATTTTAACACCATTAGTTTTCTTATTTTTAACTATGCATCATCATATTCACCAGCAAACAAAAATTAGGGATTTATTTCAATCTCTCTAGATTCATGGACTGCGTTTTCAAGTTTAGGTGATTTACAGATTGCATTTTCAAGTTTAATTGATTATATTGACTAACAGATTTGGTTTGGTTGATTTTATTGACAAGTGCAAATTCCTCATCATCTCATTAACTAGTTAATGTAACTTTTTCTTTTGGGCTAAGATCATATTTTTGGAACATTACATTTGGAACATTACTCCCTTCAGCCCGCATTAACTGTCACACTTTGGTTTCTGTACTCATTTTGTAAAAATGATAATAAATAGTTAAAATGAAAAAATAGTAAAATAAGAGAGAATAATGTAAAGAAGACGCAAGTGTGACCGTTAATGCAGGACGGTGGGAGTATACATGAGGGAACAATTCTCATTCTGGTTTTGATTCTGTTTAGCAAAGAAAACTAACGACGTTAAAGTTATTTTAATAGAAGTCTCGGTTTAAATCATTAATAAAACTTTTTTGTATATATAAATAAATTTAAAAGCTTTGTATGCTAATTTAAAATATTGGGAAAATATTTGTTTTATGTATGGTAAAATTATCCCCAATATCAGAGGTTAGGGCATTCTACGATTTTCTCGTTTCTTTTCGGCACAGCAACAGAGGGCTTTCCGTTTCCGTTTCCGTTTCCGTTTCCGTTTCCGTTCCTGTCTGATCCATCCCCTCCAACTTGCCGGCGGTTCCCGACGTCGTTCAGGAAAGGTAAGATTACCAAGATTTTCTTTTCTGTGGGATGTCAATTCTTCGGTTTCTTTTCAGGCGGAGTAAATTAATTTGGATCATAGTTAATTTGGGGTTTTTATTATATAGCTTGATTAGAGCTAATCTCATTATATGATTCTGGTGGTAGATTGCTTCAAAATAGATTGATGTAGCTCGCAAAGTGCATTCTGTTTTGAGAATAATGGATGATGCTACTTCCTGCAACAAATTTTCTATTTCTGCTCTGTTCATTTTTTCCATGTATTTCTCTGTTTCTTTCCTTCTGTAACTTGCGTTCTGCATTTTTATTTTTATGAGCTATGGCCGAAAGGAGGCACTTTCTTTGTATATGCTTGGTCCTTCTCAGCTATGATGGCTTGTGAAAGTTCGCATGTTGAAATTTTGATATATAATTTATATCTTCATGGGTTTTCTGGAATAAGATGCGATATAGTAGAAACTCTTGCTATGAAGGAAAATTTGCTACAGCTTCACCATCATTTATGAATTATGTTTACTATCTATCTCATGATCGAATAGATATAGCTAACTTTTCTTTCTCTAGTAGACGAATTCATGTAGAGTGTGTGTACCCATTTTTGCAGTTTCCAAAGAATTAGCAGAAATTGCTCTAATCTGAGTCTTTGTGATTGGAAATTGTCTTAGTTATGGATTCAAGAAGAAACATACCATCAGCATATAATGAGCATGAAAGGATGATGCGTCGTGATCAATTACCTCCCACACACTATCTTTCAACAGAACCACTTGTTCCTGAACTACTAGATCGCAAATTGGCCACCCAGGCAGTGGAAATAGAGCAACTTACTACAGACAATCGTAAAAGCAGACAAAGTAAGAGAACATATGAGAAGCACACAGAATGAAGGTGATATTCAAATTCGCATTTTGTTGGACAAGATTGCAAAAACGGATGCTGATACCGGAGTTTGGGATACTATAAAGAAAGAACTTCAAGTATATAATGCTGAAGCTCGGAGATTGATGTCAGCTAAGCTAGAGTTGTCTGTTAAACTTGAGCAGGCCACTAAGGAATTGGATCTCACATATGAAAATATTGAAAAAAATCCGGCTATGAGTTCGGAACTTGCTAGCCTGAGGCGAGAATATCAAAGATTACGGTCAGAGAAATGATGACTTCATCATGTTTATTATTTTCTCCTATGACCTCATAATCATGTCCATAGACCTCTATTTTATCTTACATTCTAATGATTATATTCTTCTATGGCGTCTTTTCATCATCAACATATATTCTGGATCTCTTATATACTTAAATATGGTGGCAAGTGGGTTGTTTTACCATTTCAGGAACTCTTTCCTACACAAAATAGAATAGTATATCTAGCTTCACAAAATGGCGGCAAGTGGATTGATTACCCTATTTTTTATTTTTTACTAAAATGATGATAAAATTGATTTTTATAGGAAAGAATGTTCTATAGTTTCTGCAGTGTCTTATTAGTAGTATATCTTCTTATGTATCTGCATAGAGTAGGTTGAATTTTAGAATCGCTGATGGCTTAATTTGCTTGCCCACAGCTGCATGCACCTGTCCTGTTGATTTCGCTTGACCTTGCATTCCTTGTTCGTTTTGTGATACATCTTGCTCTTAATATTTTTGGTAAATGACTTCTTATTCTTTATTGTGGAACATGTAGCAAGACTTTTGAGTATGAAAAATGCACAAACGTGGAGAAAGTGGAACAAATGAAGATTTTGGAGAGAGACCTGATTGGGATAGCGGAAGAAGTGGATATTTTGCGTGCTGCGGTGTTGAATGCTGAGACGAGGGCTAGCGGTAATCATTTTTCTTCATATTTGAGATCACACCCATCTTCCCTTACTGTATCACTCGTACTAACTGCACATGTATATCCTTGTAGGTGCGGTCTCATATAGCCGTTCGTATATGAACTTGAATGGTAGATATCCACTTCCCTATTATGGTAATGGTGGTTACTCAGACAGTTTCGGTATAGCTCATCCTTGTATAGTTAATGGAGCTCTACCAGAGGTGATCAATCCATATGACAGTGTCGGTATAGCTCATCCTCATATGGTTAATAGAGGTCCAGCGGAGATGATGAATCCATATCACAATGTTGGATTTCCAGTCGGCCCTGTTGGCGCTGCTTGGGGAGGGTTTTATACTTTCTCACCAGCAGTTGGCGCTCCACCTTTCAGTTCTCCTCCGGTGAGTAATATTGTTTTTGAAGAGGTTAGTGATCTGTCTAATGCTTAGACGTAGATATCATCAACTGCAATAGGATCTTGAACAAATGTCAGTAACTTTATGGCGTTTTTGATCAATGAAATTGGATCGAATGTATTTTCTGTCGTCGAAGGGCTGGGCAGATCGACAAGGACTCCCGTGAGTGCCACGATTCACTCTTTGCCGGCATAATCAGAACTTATGCTAAAGCTGGTTTGTTTGATGAAACTTATTCTCTGTTGGAGACAATGGTAGAGGAATATGCATTTATCACTTTTTGTTTGTTGTGGAGAATTGGGCATGGTTGGGAAATGTAGGCACATGAAATTGGTCGTGGATGCCCTTTGTTCAGAGCTTGCACTACATGTTTTCCCCATGAAATGGACCATCATTTGTGCTATATAGGATCGTGGTTTGTGCCATGACCAAGATTAACCTAGGCTAGTCATTTCTTGTAATCTTTCGCATATTTCATTCGTTAAATTGCCGCTTCGACTTCGTTTATATAATTACCCTACAATAAATTGAGTAAATGGACAATATTAATTTCTAACAAAATATAATGCAAGTGTATGCTTGGCAATGTGCCAGCTCATTGGATTTTGGGTCAGGCATATTCAAATTGGGTGCCAACTAATTTTATCCCTAAACATTATGCTTTTGAGTTAGCCATGGGGTAATCAGAGTAATAAAATATTCTCCTCCTTGTAAAAAATATATGCATGACACGGGAATTAACGTACGACGGGTAAAGTAAGAGATATGAGAAGAAGGGTAGGTAAAGTAGATGTAGGTATAGTGGGACCCACATTACAATGAAAGTTGATTATTTAAATATTAAATAAAAGGTAACAATTAAAAAAAAATTAAAATCCATAAAACACATCACCATAAAATAAATGTAAACTAAAAAAATACATTATCCAAACTTGAAGTCAATTAATTAATTCATTAGCCAAATCTATTTAATTTATTTAACCAATCTACTTTTGATTAACTAATTACATTTCATCGATAATTATATTAATTTAATGCTATAGTTTTAGTTTATTCAAGCTTAATATGCTTGGAAATAATTTGGAATTTGTTTGCAAATCCTATTTTTTCATGTTTAAATAATGGCTAATAAAAATTTACTTAGATTAAGCCTAGCTCATCTTAAACTATTATATGAACAATATTAAAATCCTTAAAACTAAAAATTATAGTGCCACTTTATTTTTCTTCCTACACTGTTCTTTGTCCTTCTTCAAAAAATTGCAGAATTTTACGTCTTCTTTTTCCCACTTTTTAATAACAAAAGAATTGTACTTCAATATTTCCACGTAATATATATAATACTCCCTACGTCCCGCATTACTTGCACTTGTTTCCTTTCTGGGCGTCCCAAGTTATTTGCACTCTTTCCATTTTTAGTAACAATTTATACCTACAGTCGTAATTGTTGACTTTGTCTATCACTCATTCCTTAATCTCCGTGCCCAAAAGGAAAGGTGCGAGTAGTGCGGGACGGAGGGAGTATGTACTCATCGGTCAGAATCAAACAATTTAGAGACAATATAACATAAATTGTTAATCACAGTAACATAACATACTCTTCTTATTTCATGTTAACTTATTAGTTGAAGTGAAAAATGAAGGAACAATTTTACAAAAAGATAACTTTTTGTGAACTATGAAATCAATATGTTGTAAAACTGCCATGTAAAATGTAAACTTGTTCACCCAAAAAGAAAACATAATATAAAATAATTTTTTTATAAACTCAAAACAACACATCTTTGTGCAAGTCCAATCCGAATAAATATTGATGCACAAAAATGTATACTTCCATCATCATATTCTTTATGGTTTTCACCATATACTTATCTCTCGATAGATTACTGTCGCTAAAATAGAACCCCACCTGAAATATGAATGTAAAAATTGATCAAACAAAAAGTGAAGTGTACCTTTTTTATGAAAATTTAATAAATAGAATTGATATTTATAGAAGATCTCGTAGTGTTCGACATTTTTCTCCAAGTGACTTTTTGTCTGCCAATGCCATGAATTATAAATTAATTCAGTAATAAATTTATATATGAATGCCTCATAGCATTTTTAACATTTCACATATTGATCAATAATAAGAGTTAAAGGTTAACTTATTAAAAATAATTTTAACCAAATAAATAACTTAATAAAATGGCATTCATATAAATATTTCCAAAACTCTCTTTTATATATGTATAAATAAATATTGATAAAGTGAATTGAAATCTTGTCTTTGGGAAATCCATAAGGGTCTCCATAATAGTAGAGCCCGTGGCCCTGGGCCAAACCACAAAACTTGGCCTGACCACCAAAAATACTTGTTCACACTATAGTGGACAAGCCCAAGCCACCAAATATTATTTTTTTTTCATTTTTTGAGGTATTTTAATTTAACTACAATAAAAATTATCGGACTATAATAATTATAAAAAAATGCATAATTTAATAAAAACAAAAACTAAAACCAAATCTTCGTTGTATTATAGAAAGGGGTAAAATTATACAACGAAAATTATCGACATCACACAAACTACACCGCGAACGCACATCATGCTCTGCCCCCTCCCCTACGATTCCAGACCTCTTCAACCAAATCAACCTGCAGTGTCGTATGTGATGTTTCCCTCCGCATATCGGTGAACCGTTGGATCAAGTATGCATCACTACGCGGTACACCCATCTGCAGTGGGGCGGTGGCAATACCGTGACTCGTACTAACACCCTCTTCTGGTGCCTTGCGCTCTGCAGCAAATCCTTCGTCATCTATTATCATATTGTGCAATATGATACATGCATACATGATGGAGTCGACATCATTTTCGTGCCAAACTCGTACCGGGCACCGTAGAATGGCCCATCGTGATTGGAGGACACCAAAAGCTCGCTCAACATCCTTTATAGCACCCTCTTATTTTGCTGCGAAATAGGATTGCTTCGGCCTAACCAGTTGTCGTATCGTGTTGACAAACACGGGCCAACAAGGGTATATCACATCGGCCAAATAGTATGCCATGTTATACTGCGTGACGTTGGCCACGAATCTGACGGTCGGACCCTCACCCCGGCACTTGTCATTGAAGAGATGAGACGACTGTAGAACATTGATATCGTTGTTCGACCCTGCGACAGCAAAATACGCATGCCAGATTCGCAAACGGTAGTCAGCAACGGCTTCCAGTATCATCGTGGGGTGTCTCCCTTTGAATCCAGATGTGAACTGCCCCTACCAAGCCACCGGGCAGTTCCTCCACTCCCAGTACAAGCAATCGATACTGCCCAACATCCCCGGAAAATGGTGCACCGTCCCGTGCATATCTATCAATCTCTGACATTCATCGGCATTTTGCTTCTGTAGATACTCCCGACCGAAGATATCCTGGATGCCATTACAAAACTGTCTCAGCGTCCTTGGGGAAGTTGTTCCACCCATCTGTAGGTATTTGTCGAACATGTCAGCGGAACCGGCATAGGCAAGCTGCCTAATTGCAGCGGTACACTTCTGATATGTCGACAATCTGGGTCGACCGCTAGCATCACTTGGCAGTGTGAAGGACCTGTACCACTGCGTCAATGTCATCGCTACATGGATGAAGAGCCGTTGCAACATTCTGAATCGGCGACGGAAAATCTCTGGCGGATAACAAGGGTTATCACCAAAGTAGTCTTCCATCAACCGCTGGTCGACCCCGACATGGTCACGGCAGATTGTCCGCCGATGATGGAACGGCCGAAGGACCGCCGCCGCCGCCGCCTCCTTGTCAGCTTCACGTTGCACCGCTTCAACCAGTTCATCGAACTCCCTATCGACCAATTGTTGAAACTCATCGTCGGAACTTATTTTTTCAAAGTAGAATTGAGATAAATTGAAAAGAGTGGACATCGGTACACTTCTGATATGTCGACAATCTGGGTCGACCGCTAGCATCACGTCGCAGTGTGAAGGACCTGTACCGCTGAGCCAATGTCATCGCTACATGGATGAAGAGCCGTTGCGACATTCTGAATCGGCGACGGAAAATCTCTGGCGGATAACAGGGGTTATCACCAAAGTAGTCTTCCATCAACCGCTGGTCGGCCCCGACATGGTCACGGCAGATTGTCCGCCGATGATGGAACGGCCGAAGGACCGCCTCCGCCGCCTCCTCCTAGTCAGCTTCACGTTGCACCGCTTCAACCAGTTCATCGAACTCCCTATCGACCAATTGTTGAAACTCATCGCCGGAACTTATTTTTTCAAAGTAGAATTGAGATAAATTGAAAAGAGTGGAGATTGGAATGTGGTAAAAAAAATGGGTAGATTTATAGAATTAAGAAAAAAAAATTCGAAAATGATGGGAGCCATGGCTCTCGGCCGCTGCAATAGGAGAGCCGCGGCCCCTGCCCAAGCTCCGCAGCCGAGCCGCTGGCGTGGCTCCCCCCCCCCCCCCCCCCCCCCAAATTCCATGGCCTGCGTTATAGGGGACCGCGGCTCCCCTATAGTGGACGCTCTAAGAGCCTCGTACGTTTTACATCTTCATCCAACAATTTTTATATATGTATGTATTTAGAGGTATTGAAAGCCACGGGCTCAATCATTTGTCACCATGAAAATCAGAATAAAGAAATCGGAATTCATCGGCGTTCCCATTTTCATTAACAAAAGTTAAATCCGAACGGCGAAGTTTAATATTAAGAAAATATTCAAAAACTACAAATGTGGTTTGTCGTAATTCTACATGTGAGTATTTTCGAGGCAAATTCATGTGCGAAATGTGAAATGAAATAGCAATGATAGAAATATATAGTATTATCATGTTCATATTAGTGGAATACGTAACGCGGGAGAGGACTTGTTCAAAGGTCAAAGTCCTAATACTACAAACAAAGGCCACGTGTGACAACTTTCTTCCAGCCAAAGAATTTCCTTGTACAAGAACAAGGGTGTAAGAAAATAATGAAAAGAGACAATACAAAGAATATTCTACAATCCTTACATATCTCATTGAAATATTTGGCTCCCTTGTTACTAGGTACCTGGCTTCCGCCACTGCCTAAATCTATGATTTTAATAACCAATAATTTTATTTAGAATTTAATATTAAATGATATTCATTTCACATTTAATTGTTTTGTTATGTCAAATGTGTGTAGTCATTTCTCGCTCAAGGAGATTTCAGTTTCAAGTGATCATAATTGTCTAATTAATACAGTACTTTGTCAAAGTAATATTTAGTGTGTATAGCAAATATTTACATAGGAGATTTAGTAAAATTAATTGGTCCATAAAATCACAAATTTTAGCTTAATTGGTATTTCTATGAACTTAAAATTTGGTCGGAAAAACCATGACCTTATCTGTTGTAGTGAATGTTCAATAAGTTGGGAAAAAATCGATTTCGTGGAAAATTTACTACAAAGCCTAAGTTCATGATTTTTGCAACTAACTTTTAAATTAATTGGAAATACCAAATTTTGGCTAAAATTTATGATTTATATGACACACAAATCAAGTGTTCAAGTAAATCTCAAGCAATAGTCCCGATTCCAACAAGTCAGAAAGAGAAGCAATGGGCGCCAATGAGGCCAATCAGAACACTTAGGGGAAACAACAATAACATACTTGTGCCTCCCTCGTGAAGAGATTGAGCGACATCTTTCGGTTGAGGATGTCATCGACCACCAACTATAGATTTGACATGCAATTTTGTTGTTGTCGGCTCTGGCAATACGATCGCATCTAATGGCGTAGATGAAGCATGGGATATTGCCTCACCGACAAAATTTATTTGAAATGACTGATATTTATGTCCACTGAATCTAAGAGAGCTCGTTTTGGTCATACATATGTCTGTGCGTGAAATTTGTGGAACGAGTATTCAGTGTTCTTTAAACATGGTTTTAAACGGTTAAACGTCTGGGCCGTAGATGGTACTTTTCTAAAATTATGTAGATGCACATTATATTGCAAAACCTGATCATCTAGAATGGAGTCGAGGACTAAGACATGCCTAATTGCTCAATGGCAAATGAGGGCCCATCTCGAGAATAACATAAGCATCGTGAGTACATGCACGATCGTGAATCTCATTGTTAAATCTAATTAAATCTAAATGAAGAAATATAGTCATTCTAATTTTTTAATTTTAATTATGTTACTCTTTTTACTCCTTCATAATTGATCCATTTTTTCATTTCAGGAAGTTCCTTTATAGATGAGTAATTTCTATACATAGTATTACATCCGTTCCACAAGAATGCACTTTTAGTAAGAGCATCTCCAATAACCGGCGTCACCACCGCGACGCCGATTTTTCGCCGACGCCGGTTTGACGCCGAACCATTGGAACCGGCGTCGGCGAAATCGGCGTCAAAATCGGCGTCGCCATGCCGATTCCCGCGCTGACGCCGGTTCCGACGCCGATCCTCACGGGCGCCATTGTGCGTCCCGGATCGGCGCCAAACCGGCGTCGGATTTAAATTTTTTTTTTGTTTTTCGAAAACACTATATATACGCGCGTTGAACCTCATTTTCATTCGCACCACTTGTTTTAACGAGTATTCTCTCTACCTTACTTTCTATTCAAGATCAATTTAAGAAATGAGTAATGCCGGTGGTAGTGGTGGGGATGCGGATGAGTACGAGCGTATGATGAACGAAGAGCTAGATGCCTATACGAGTCGTGAGGTTGATCGATGGATGCAGAGTTATATGCAGCCGGCGGCACCTCGCCCACGACCAGTTGTCCACCGTCGACAAGTGGTGCATCGTGATCATGAAGCTGCACATCAGCGCCTGTTAACAGATTACTTCGCAGAGGAGCCGCGTTTTGACGCCAACCATTTCAGGCGTCGTTATAGGATGAGGCGGGACTTATTTATGCGTATTGTTAACGCATTGGAGCAGCGATATCTGTATTTCCGCTTCAGGCACGATGCGACTGGCAGACCCGGCCACACCCCTATTCAAAAGTGCACTGCGGCAATCAGGCAGTTGGCCTACGGCACCGCGGCAGACATGTGGGACGAATACCTCCACATCGGTGAGTACTGCCATCGAATGTAAGAAGTATTTCTGCCAGGGCGTGATCGAAGTATTCGGTGATCAGTATCTCCGAAAGCCTACCCCCGAAGATTGCCGGAATCTGCTGCGGATGCACGGGGATCAGCACGGGTTCCCGGGAATGCTAGGCACCATAGATTGTATGCATTGGGAATGGAAGAACTGTCCCGCTGCCTGGAAGGGGTTTTACACGACCGGCTACAAGGAAAAAAATCCCACGATGATCCTCGAGGCCGTGGCTGATTACCGGTTGTGGATTTGGCATGCGTATTTTGGGATAGCCGGTTCGAACAACGACCTAAACGTCCTCAACTCGTCGCCCCTTTTCAACGAGCAGTGCCAGGGCGTCGGTCCGGCCATCAGTTTTGTCGCCAACGGCAACCAGCATGATATGGGCTACTACTTGGCGGATGGGATATACCCTAGGTGGCCCGTCTTTGTGAAGACGATCCGGTGCGCATCAGATCCGAAGAAGGCCTACTTTGCGACGCGGCAGGAGTCGGCGCGAAAGGACGAGGAGCGCGCATTTGGTGTGCTTCAAGCTCGATGGGCTGCAGTTAAGGGACCAACGCGTTTGTGGCATATCGACTGCATTGCTGATATAATGTACGCCTGTATTATCATGCACAACATGATCGTCGAAGATGAAGGTGTACAACTGACTGATTGGGCCACCGACGATAATGAAGCAGGTCCAAGCCACGGTGTCACCACCGCCAACGTACGAGGTGGGGTACCGCACGATGAAGAAGCCCTCCTCCAAGCACATGCCGACATGCGTCAGACGGAGGCTCATATTCGACTGCAAAAGGATTTAGTTGAAGAGTTTTGGGCGCGGAGGATTGCAAGGCGTTAGTTTTTATGCAAATTTATGTAATTTTTTAAATGTAATTTTTTTAATTATTGTACTTTTTTTTAAAAATTAATGTACTTTTTAAATTTTAATATTATTATTCGAATTTTCCGTATTTGTCTCGTAAATTAAATTCCGTATGTTGATACGAGTGTAAATTAAATTATATAATTGTTATTAGTGATGTGGATAGGTAGTGTGAAGGCTATGTGAGGGCTATTTGATGTCCAGTTGATGTGGCAAGCTGATGTGGCAGGAGAATTGTAGTGCTGATGATGTGGCAGTGTGAAGGCTATTTGAGGGCTATTTGACGTCCTAACCTATTGGAGATGCTCTAAGGCAGTAAGAGAGAAGTAGAAGAAAAAGTAATTAAAGTATTGTTACTGAAGAATGTGTCCCACCTTGAGAAAATAGTTTTCAAATTTAGAAAGTGCATAGTGTTGTGGAATGGACTAAAAAAAGAGTGTATATTCTTGGGTTCAGGTAGGATGCGGGTTGGATACGGATAACCCAAAAAGAAATAATATTATTATTTTTTATTTTATTAATTTTATAAAAAATAATGTTTCACTTTAGTTATTTAATTTCTTGTAAATAATGTTTAAATCGTGAAAAAATGATTTTTTTTATTATGTAAATTAAGTTTAAAAAATTAGATGCAGTCGTGTACTATGATGTTTAATCGTGTATTATCAAATTTTAATCGTATAATATCGGGTTTGGATCGTTATCGTATTGTGTCAACCCATATTATATCGTGTCGTTAACGGGTTCGAGTCGTGTTCGGGTTGGAGGGTATAAGGTTGGGGTCGTGTTCAGATTGGTAGTTGCCTTAGCTGGTCGGGTTCGGGTTAAGTCTTATTGGGTTGGGTCGATATCTTGTTAAACCTATAACGACCCAATCCGCACGATGTGCCACCCCTACCTACCCACTTAACACACCAAACATCTATTTCTTAAACTTCGTGTCAAAATGAAGTGCTTCAACTATGAAGAAACTGCGAGACAAGTTTTTTAATTTTAATAAAATTTATACTCCTACTTTTTATTACTTCCTCCGTCCGCCATTAAATGTCCCATTTTTTCTTCTTCGTCCGTCCGCCAATAAATGTCCCATTTCACTTTTACCATATTTGACAAGTGGGCCCTACATTTCACTAACTCATTTCACTCACATTTTATTATAAAACCAATATATAAAAGTAAGCCCCAGATTCTACCAATTTTTCTACCCACTCTACTTCATAAAGTCAAACAATTTATTAAGACTCGTGCGGGTCAAATATGAGATATTTAATGGCGGACGGAGGGAGTATTTGTATATAGATATAAGTCGAATATATAATAAATATAAAAATTAAAAATTACATTATAAAAATCTTATTTTTATATAAATATAAGTCGAATATATAATAAATATAAAAATTAAAAATTACATTACAAAAATCTATACTAGAAGGTAAGAGATATAACCGATAAAAAGTGATTAGGGAGATAAAATTTAACAATATTTTTTATATTGAAGAAATAAAACGTATTCCTATCAACCAGTGGCGTATCTAGAGTTTTTGATTTGGGGATATGAATTATATGATAAATAATTATTATAAATAAAATATATTGATTATAAAAATAATTTAACTAGTAAGAAATTTTACATGAAGTATGAGTTGTACTAAAAATAATACTCCATCAATCCCACTTTAGGAGTCTCGGTTTACCATTTTAGTCCGTCCCATATTAGGAGTTTCGGTTAAAATATTCCATAAATGGCAATAGGCCGCATGTTCCACTAACCTTATTTCACTCATACTTTATTATAAGATTAATATATAAAAATGAGACTCACATTCCACTATATTTTTTTCACTAACTTTTGTTTACATTTTTTAAAACGCGTACCAAGCTCAAATGAGACTCCTAAAGTGGGACGGGGGAGTATTACCTAAAATGTTAAAAATAAGAATTTCATATTAAAAAATAAAAGCAATAAAAAAACTAAGAATTTTTTTATTTGAAGTACGAGTTACATCACTTAAAATGATAAAAAAAATAGAGTATCAATATAATAAATAAAGCAATTAAAATAAATGAAATAACAAACATAATAGGGAAAATTAAAATAATTAAAGTATAGTAAATAATCCTAATATCTATAAAATAAAATACGAGTGCAAAATTTTATCTAACTAAAAATTAAATAAAATAGGAGTGCAAATTTTTACCTTACTAAAAATTAATTACTGGAGTACTACATTACAATAATGAAAATGTTAGTAGGAGTGCAAATAATTAACTAACTAAAAAAACTAATTACTACATACATACTGTAACAAAAATGAAAACGAAAACGAAAACGTTGGCTCCAGCCAGAAATCGAACTCGGAGCAATGGAGAGACATTATGAGCGACAGACTACTGAAGCACCAAGCTTTGTTGTAAATCACCAATAAATGCTGTATTAATATCATGAATTTTATAAAACAAAAATGAAAAGTCAACTAAAATAAAATAAAAAGATCTTCAAAAACAATTTGGCTAAAATTAATGGCAGCGCTGAGAGAGACATCGAGTATACCTCTCTCAAAAGGCGTACACGTCACCTCTCAAACGCGTCAGTTTCCAATTTCACTACCGATTCCTTCTATAATCTTTCCCTATAAAATTCCCAATTCTCATCACTCTCACCTCCAAACACATCAAATCCAAATCAAATCTCCATTAATTTTGTGAGTACAAGAAAAAAAAAAAAGGTAAACAAAATGCGCGTGAGCAACAATCTAGTGGGAATTCTGAACTTGGTGACGCTGTTGCTCTCGATTCCGATCATCGGCGGCGGGATATGGCTCTCGAAGCAGGCGAACACCGAGTGCGAGCGCTTCCTCGACAAGCCGGTGATCGTGCTCGGGGTTTTCGTGCTGCTGGTGTCGATCGCGGGGCTGGTGGGGTCGTGCTGCCGCGTTACGTGGCTGCTGTGGGTGTACCTGCTGGTGATGTTTCTGCTCATCCTTCTGCTCTTCTGCTTCACGATCTTCGCCTTCGTCGTCACCAACAAGGGCGCCGGCCAAGCCCTCTCCGATAAAGGATACAAGGAGTATCGACTTGGCGATTACTCCAATTGGTTGCAGAATCGAGTCAACGACAATTGGGGTAAGATCCGGAGCTGTTTGGAGGATAGCAAAATTTGCCAGAAGCTGCTTACCGATAACTCAACTCCTGCAGCCGATTTCTACAAGGAGCATCTCTCTTCGCTTCAGGTATTGTAGATCTATTCTATTCGTTGAGGCGGTCATTTCATCATACACTTGATGTGCATCGTTTATATTAATTTGGGGGTTTCGAATTTGCTTTTCCAATTAATCTTCTCTGATAATTTTAGATCTGGTTTGCGTTATGCTGATATTTTTCTAAATCTTGCGGGTAAATCAATAGTAAATAATCATTTAACTTGTGAAATCATAGCCTCATCATTAATAATAGGGGAATGTTTGAAAAGTTTTAACTTTATTGTTTTAAATTCATCATTAATAATAGGGGAATGTTTAAAAAGTTTCAACTTTTTTCTTTTTCATTCAATTATTGTGTTCCTATAAGAAAGATGAATGCCTTTTACAAGAAAAGTGAGCATCCTGGAAAACTTAGAATACATACTAGCTAGGTAGTCGACAATTGAAAATTGTGATTTGGGAGTGAAAACTTTATATTGATTTTCAGTCGGGATGCTGCAAGCCATCAAACGACTGCAACTTCCAATACATCAGCCCGACAAATTGGACGAAGGGCGCAACTGCGGCATTAGGGAATCCGGACTGCGAGATATGGAGCAACGATGCGAATAAGCTGTGCTACGCGTGCGACTCGTGCAAGGCGGGCTGCTGGATAACATAAGAGTGATTGGAAGAGGGTGGCAGTGATCAACATAGTGTTCTGGTGTTTCTGGTGATCGTGTACACGGTGGGATGCTGTGGCTTCAGGAACAACAGGGAGACAATTCTTATAAACGATACCATAAACTAGAACATACTATCATCAGTGGCTGGCTGGCTGGCTGCCTTTGTATTCTTGTCAGCTT
>NW_024599616.1:0-36131 GCF_004379255.2 Salvia splendens
ATGTACAGATTGAAAAGAATTAATGTTGAGAGGAAATTGAATTCATGCCCTTTGGGTTTAGCAATCCATGGGGCTAGGTTGTAGTACCCACTCACAAACGGAACCATCACAAAGGGCAGAGAGTTTGAAATCATTCCCCTTGGGTTTAGCAACCCATGGGCTAGGTATAGCACCACCACATGAATTAAATTTTATTTTTAATGCGTTTAAGATTTGGTACGGTAAATAATGTACCAATAGTATCTAATAATGTACATTAGGATCAGTGAATAATGTACAGATTGAAGAGAATAATGTTGAAAGGAAATTGAATAATGTACAGATTGAAGAGAATAATGTTGAAAGAAAATTGAATTCAAACCATCCCAATTGCTTTACATCGTAATAAATCTAGACAAAATACCCTACAAATCTATTTCAAATCAGTTACACCTCCTGAACAAGAAAGACAAAAGCTCCAAACCTAGTTCATGAACAACTTCCTTTTACCGTGGAGTTAGGCTTTTTAAACAGTTCAGGAACTGGGTTGGGGTCCGTCGATTGGTCGCCAAATGTTGCCTAAGCACGACCACCAGATTTAGCATTACAGAATTTCATATCTACAACATACTCCCATGACACTGTTCATGTGTTGATAACAAAATCAAGCTATCTCATAAATTCCGTCTGAACTTCTGAAACTTGTAATTTCTTAGGATTATTGTCCCCACAGCATGGGTGACGATAATATTAGAAACTAATTTCTAGTTCAAACAATTTATATTGAGAAGTCCGCCTATATGAACTTGCTATTTCTTAGGATTATTTCCCCACAGCATGAGTGACGATAATATTAGAAATAAGCGTCATAATGTTGCAGACCAACCGATGGAGACCATTTACAAACTTAGTTTGTAATTATCGCTTAGATATTTTAGTAATGGTTTTTTTATTAATTATCCTAAGCCTTAGGGCAGATTAAAGGCTCAATTAAATTCTGTTGGCATTCAATTGACTGGATAATTAAATCTTTTATTATCTTTAGGTATCTTGTTTAAGGAAGTTACGTTAATTTTCTAAAGTTTAATTCTTATTCATGTATTTTATAATATGTATCTTAAATAATTCAAATTATTTATATCTTGGACGGACATGAATAATTAAACTTAAATTAATTCCTTGTTCAAGATAAGGAAGAGAATAAATATTATTTAATATAATCTTATATATATCTATCCTAATTAGGATTCTAGATATATATTATGTTTAGGAAACTATTTAATTATTCTTGTCTATATCATCTAGGAATATAATTAATATATTTATGTCCATGGATATAGTCAATAATCAAAATTTTTCCTAAAATCTAAGGAAATCTTCCAAAATCTGTTAAATAATATTATTTTAATGATATCTTATTTATTCAATTGAATTAAAATATTCCTCCATCGTTATCTCGTTGTTCGAGGTTCGCACGAATCAACGACGATGAATATCCGGCGAGTTCGTCGCCGGAACCCGAAGCACGCGCGCAGGCATCTCCTGGCGGCACGCAGGTGTGCAGGACCCGTGTCGCGCAAGGCGCGTCACGTCTCAGCCTGGCTCGGATCTGGCTCAGCTAGTCGGGCGTTCTGCAACTTGAACCTGGCTCGACGTCTCGGCCAGTCGGGCGTCGAACATCCTCGGCCAGCAGCGCACGTAGGCGCGCCTACTCTCGGCCGCTGCTCACTCCCTTCTCGGCTCCCGGCGCACCTCCTGCTCCCACTGGCTCGGCTAGCTGCTCGCGCTGGGGCGAGGAGGTCTCGGCCTTATTCCGCCTAGGGCTCGGACTGGTGCGGCTTGGCGTCTCGGCAGCTCTCGGAGTAGGTGGCGCCTGGTTCGCGGTCTCGGCCGCGGCGCGCACGAGCCCTCGCTCGTCTGCGCGTCGCCCCGTGATAGGGAATCCGAGCTCCCACTACTTCGATGACCTTACTTCGAATTCACGTTGCGCGATTCGTCCTGGCGCAAGCGCCGACGAACCGCACGTCTCCCAAATTCGAATAATTCAAGTTCATTGATTCGATAGTTCTCGTGTTCATCAGGTAATTCTAATTTCTAACATCAAGGACATGCTTCGAGATCAAAATAAAACATGCAGACATGAATTTCGCAAAAATTTAAATCCAAATAATCAGAGCCAAAAATTGGCTTGATACCAATTGATGGAACTGGCAGCGGAAGCGTGCAATAAATCAGAGGCTAGATCTATTTAGCAGATTATTCAGACAAACTCTATTCGCGCAATTATCACATGTATCATGCTCATAACTTGAATTAAAACATGCTTTTCTACGGAACATAAGTAATACCTTCTTGATTATCCAAAGAATTGTAGATGGCTTGCTACTTCTCCACTTGTCGATCTTTAATACTCGACCACAGATCTTCTGACTGGTTTTCCAAGCCGTACTCCGATATCAGTGTGTGCTGATCTCACCGGAACACTTAGGACTCGAATAAAGAAGACAGAATTCTCACGGAGGAGACTCAAAAAATTCGACCAGCTCTAGAGAGAAAAATCAAAATTTTCGAAAATTTTGATGAGAAAATTGTTTTGTTTGTATTTCCTTTATTCTCTTATTTATAATTAGTTCATATTGGGCCCAGTCAGAGATCTATGGAAGATTTGGATATGACCTCTCCCAATTAGCTTAGGACTAATTAATTAAAACCCATAATTTAATATAAGCTATAATTGGAATATTATTTGCAGCTACTACATAAATAATATTGCACTGCCCATCCAAATCCCAAATTACGAGTAATTCGGGTTTCCATTTAAAATTAAATTTTTTCCCGCACTTAAGATCCAAATGTTCATTAATTAATTATTATCTGCTATGAACTTAATTAATTAATTTCTTATTTAATTCTAAGAGTGGACTCGGCTCGAAATCCTTATTTATTATTCATAGAGTGATCAAACTCCAACTAGCTAGGTTCCTGAATAATAAAACTTCGTTTCGACCTCTCTTGGGGATATTATCAAACGAGACTCCCCTCGCGTGCGTTTCTACATAATAGCAATCCTAGCACCGCCAGATACTAATTAACACCACCCAAAATACCAGGCTTATTGGGTTACGAAAAACCCACACCATTTGATAGATCAAAGCAGCGTAAAATTAATATCATATGCTCAATGCTAACGTATGTAGATTAAGAAATATTTATTTATCAAGACCTCGTCTATCAGTAGATAGCATAAAAACACGTCTTGCTGTTAGATCCGTTCAGTGCTATACCACACACCAATGTCATCTTGTTTCATTAAGGCTTAGAAACAATCGTACTGACATTGCAACATTTCTCGATAGGTAGTCTAGGCTAGGCCTATCTAGGTTGTGAAATTCTTCTTTTTCTTTGTTCAGAACTGACCGTGTTACCTTACAGTGGACGACGCCCACAACCGGTCTACTAAAACAAAGACTTAGACTTTGTTAAGTTTCTTATACATTTAAATATGTATTTAAATAACCATTAAATGTAAAAACGTAACAACATTATGACAAAATGATCTGTTTTATTCATTGGAAAATGATCTAAGAGTTTTTATAGTATTCAATCACCTGAAACGTGATTTCTAGTATACAAATGTCACGACCGCACTTTGCCAAGGATAGCAAAAGCGAATAAATCGCAACTAATAAAGGGATTTAAAGAAATATGGAAGAAATGAAGATAGAACTTGCACATTGAAAAGTCAAACAATATGATAGATAAGATCCAAGTATTCGATTACAAGGATTTGAATAACAATGGCATTTCATCAAAATGAATCAGAGTTTCGATGATGAGAGTTCACTATACTCTCTTAACAAACTGCAGCGGAAAAAGTCCAGAAAACGACTTCGCGTATGAAGACACGAAGCGTCGAGAGATCCACACTTATTTACTTAAGTAGCATCGACTCTGATCAGCACGCCTCCACCCTATTGCTTAATCTGCACATTTATAAATACATGCAGGGCTGAGTACATGAGTACTCAGTGGGCACTTGCCAAAAACAAACATACAATATAAGTTGTCATCCATCAACAGTATCACACGGGGGTTTTCTTAAAAGGCCCGAGCATACTAAATTCTTTTGTGATCTTAAAAGTCCGACTGCAGTCTAAGTTCTTGATATTTCCACCATGTCTGAGAATCCAGTGTGCTGTTGTAGGTGGCCACCTTCAACAAGCACCCTCGCCGGCCAACCTCTCTCTAGGATGGCTCACAGCGCTCGCGCGTGTAAGTCTGTGTTGGGATTTTACCCACTCTCAGACCCGAATTCGTTATCAAATTTTGTTGGCATCGCCAAACTCCCGGCATATAGCCCTCACAGACAGGTCTCAAAATAAACATTTTATGGCATGACAACAACTTTAAAAGAAACGATCACATCTCCATTTTTGACAAAAAGGTATTTCATAACTTCAAAACATTTGCTTTATATCCACACTATAGTGCTGGATATTAAACGAAAGCCCACCTGATACGTTTACTCCTCAATTAAAATTCTCCCGTCGGCCTTACTTTGCCCTTGTATAAATTCTCCTTTAAAATAAATAGCGTAACACGCTAATTAGTACTCGAACTATTTTTCTGAGAAGAAAAAAAAATGCATGCATCCTATAGGAAAGCATCTATCTCTTAGTCTCGGGTTATGGGATTTTTTCCTTAAATCCTAACTCGGCTTTATTGTGCGGTAGTACTTAATTGTTCGCTTTACTTATCTTGGAGAAATTCTATTATCCCTTAAATAGTAAAATATGGATTCTTGCAATCCCTCTTTAAATTCCTTTCTTCGGATTTTTCTTAAGGCCGCCCATGGCTTCGAGGGGCGACGCCGGTCGGCCCTTCGCGTCTCTGCTTTAATTTTTCCATCTTCGAACTCAAATTATTCGGAAATTAATTTAATTAAGATCCAAGCTTAATTCCTTAAATTAATTCCTTTCCCAAATAATTATTGAAAGTTCTCGGTCCAAACTCTACAATTGAATAAAATGGTCCAACTTCTCCATTTATTTTAGAGGCCCAGAATTCAATTAATCCAGAGTGGGCAGCCCAAATTGTCTATTTAATTGTTAAGGCCCAACTTGCTTAATCCATTACGGAACCCACTTTATTAATTAAAAGAGCAGCCCCCAATTATACTCTCTTCCATCGGTACTTCCTTCTCTTCCATCAAAATTCCCCATCTTCATTCTCAAATTGAAAATCCCTAAAATTCAAGATGAAGAAGCAGCGGCTCCATCATCTCCTCATCTCTCCTCAAGTTCTCCTTCTCCAATTCTCATTCTCAATTTCTCTTTCTCTCAAAACCTCGCCGCCAGCTCTCCACAGCGCCGCCTCCGGCTCCCGTCGAGCTCACTCTCGCTGTACAGCTCCACAGCCGTCGGCCGTCCATCACTGATCGAATCGCCGGCGCTCCCTATCGCCGGTGATTCCCATCGGTCTTCTCCCTATCTTTCTCTGTTTCTCTCACCGTCGAGCTTCCTCTCGCTCTGCGACTCCGCAGCTAGCTCCGACGATGTCTCAGTGGCGATTCCGTGCCGGACCAGGAGCCGCTGCTGCCACCGCCGTCGCACCCTCACGCGGCAGGTTCCCTCTCAGCGGCATCGCTGTCTCCGTCGCTGTGCTCAGCCCGGCATCACGCAGTCGGTTGGCGCTGCTCTCTGCCGCCTTTCCGCTCGTTGTTGCCGGCTCTTGTGATCGCCGTTGCTACCGCCGAGGAGTCCGCGCGGCTGCCCTCGTGTCTTAGCCGCTGTCGGAGGTCGTGGGGCAGCCCTTCGGCTTTAAGCTAAGTCCCCTAACTTCTACTAAAACTTAATTCTTTCGAGTTTCCGGCAGCAACTATGTGTGATCTTAGAAGCATGGGCCATGGTTGTGATTAAAGGCTTGATCTTGATGTTGGTACTAACTGTTGATTGATGCTACTTCTATGTTCTCTACGTCCTATCTTATAATTGCTATGTTGGGATCTATATGAATGCTATTTTCGTAAAAGATGTTGGGGAGAATTACCTTGCTTTGGTGATTCCTTAGTTGTTGTGGCTATTGCTTGCTGCCACTATTTGCCCTTCTCCCTCCTCACTGCTGCACATCCTTGGTGTATAAAAAAAATTGGGTGTCGAAAGGGGTAGGAGAGAAAGGGGTTTGTGGCTGTTTATATAGCTAAATTTCTTGGACTTTTGTGGCAGACCTTGGGAGCTTCCACTCCTACTTTGATCTATTGTCCCTTCCACCTTTTGATTTTGAGCTTAAAGCTTCTATGCCTAAATTGGTGTAAGACATTGTAGAGCCTCTATACTTGCTATTTCTCGTATCTCTTGGTCATTGTGTGGAAGATGCCAAATTCCCTTTTGAGCTAATTGTTCATCTCTCTTTTGTTGAGCTTAAAAGCTTCTATACCAAATTGGTGTATGCCTTGGGAAGCTCATTATTTGATGAGTTCATTGTGGTTTATTTCTTTGGAAGAGGGATATCAATGCAGAGGCTCTTTGCAAGATCTTAAATGGCTACTTACCATTTCCATGAATAAACTTTTTCCTTGGATTTTGTTGATGGAGGAATCTAACCATTTTTGGAATTTCCTTGGCAGGCGAAAGGCCAACTCATGCTATCTCTAGGAGACTACAATTGACCTCTTGGCATAGAGGTATATGGAATCGAGATGGGTGGTATTTATAGCCGAGTCCTTGGCTAGTGAGGGCTGATCCTTGGGAGCTGGATTCTCCAAATCCAGTTAGGGGTTGCCTCCCCTTTCATATTTTCTTAATAGGCTTCCATGCCTAAATTGGTGAAATTCCTGGAAGGCTATTTAGCTGATCTCATTTTGTATTTTGGGAGAGTGTGGTTCCTCTCATTTGGGTTTGAAGATAAGCTCATCTTTCTTGCTTCACTTGTCATTATTTCCACTTTGGTGAAACTTTGGAAAGGTGGCAAATGGCTGATTTCATGCCCTACAATGCCAGCCCCTGGCTGCCCTATTTCGCCTACTAATTCCTTTTTCTTATTTGAGCTTGTGCCCCTCTTCCCCTTTACTTATGAGTCATATTTTGATCCCCCATTTGGTGTTAATTTTGTAGGTACTCTAGCTGTCTCCTTGGAGCTTTATGGAAGCAAGGAACGAGAGGGAAGAGAAGGAGAGGAAGATAGAATTTAACTAGTATCTCACCAATGTTGTACCACATGACATAATCCATATATGTGTAGTCCCTTTCAAAGTACTCATATACTACTTGCAATTCCATCATTCTTGTAAAAATACTTCTCAAGTATTTTTCTAATAAAGTATATCTTTTACCTTTATCCTTGAATTAATTTATTTGCACTTTGATTCCAAGTGTCTCTTCGTCCAAATTTTTTTTTATACTCCGAATCCGTGTACGAAAACTTGGGGTGTTACAACAAAACTCTAACAAAGTTATCAAAACCTGTAGTGTTGAATCAATTTGATACGAGTATAATATTGGTTGCAATTTAAGTTTTTTTTTCAATTGAGACATTTGGTTTTTTCTTATTGGTTGTTATTAAGATAGCATTATAAATTTTTGTATAATTTTATAATTTTAGAGAAAATCATAAACAAATTCCCTAAACTTGCATATAACTATATATTATATATTCAAGAAACGTTAAAAATTAATTACACAAAATGATAATGTTTGGGTGATGGCATTCATCAGATAAAATTGTACAAAATAATTCTATGTCGTAATCGTACTCTTTGTATATAATACAAATAAAATCACAAGTCATAAATGTTTGAAGATTTTAGTTTGTAGAGATGAAGACGATATCAGTGGTGATTCCAATGTTAATGTTGTTTAAAAGAAGTGTTTCAAAACTTATGAACTTTTTGTTCGTTATTTGTTTCTACTTATGAAAATGTATGTTTTTTCTCCCCATAACTTATGAACTAGACATTATTTATTGAAAATGTAAGTTGCATGAGTAATTTTATTTCTTCTCACAAATTACAAATGTATTAAATTTTGTTTCGTATAGATTTTTTAGACTACGAGGATCATTCTTCCTTTTTTATAACGTGTATATAACGATAATTTTTTAAATTATTTTTAATTTGTATTCATTAGCAGAAAAATTCTTTGGTCCGTGGTGCTAACACTGGTAGTAGTAAAAAATAAATGAAACTCCTAAATAATAAATTGTGCAATAACCTATTAAAATGAAAGAATTGTATAAAGATACGAAGGCGAAGGAGTGGAGAAAACCCTAATCTCTCTTCCCTCAATTTAGTGAAGCGGCGAAACCAGCCGCGACTGCAAATTAGTCGTTTTTTGTTCATCTCTCCGACGGCCATATCTCCTTCTCAATTTTTACAAGGTAGACATTTATCTTGCTTGTTTCCTTTTGGGTTATTGGCATGAATCAAATCCAATTTCTATGTTAAAGTGAAGAATTCGAATCCTTGCTGTTTCTATACTTTAATTGGTAGGAAAATATGATAAACCGAGAATTTCTTCTTTATTTTGGGGGATTTACTGGAATTGTTATTTTCCTCTAGTTCTATACTAGATGTGATTGGATATTATCTTGTTTATATGATTTAAATTTGATCAAAACCTTAGCCGCTACTGTGTTTGCCGCCCTTCTTTCCAGTGCAATTTAGTGAAATGGCGAATAGCAAATACGAATATGTGAAGTCATTTGAGGTGCAGGATGTGATCATGCGGCCCTACACCATCATCATCTATGTTCATGCCCGTGGTTTCTGCAGGTATGTTTTGAAGCATAGTCTGTAAACAAGTTTACACACTTCTTCAAGATAATAAGTCCTATCATATAGGTTTTCTGAAGTGCATGAGTTTGAGAAACCAAATGACGTGAAAGCATTAGAGTTAATGAACGAGTGTGCCATTGCTGTTATGGAGCAGTTTCCAGATGTTATATTCTCGTATGGTTGCGCTGGTGAGCACAGGTAGTCAACAACATATCTTACACACAAATCTCTTTCCTTCCATTGTTTGGTCTATGAAACTTTTATTTGGTTTGTGTAGTTTCATATTCCAAAAGAAAACCAAGTTCTACAAGCGGCGCAGCAGGTAAATTCTAAACAATTTTTACTTCTAAAAGATGGGATCTTTATTGATGTTTCATTTACAATATTCCATGTTTTTTTGTGTTATTACAATAAAGTCTGTGTCTTTGACTTTGATCTCCCTGAATACTAAATTTTGAACTTAGAATATAAAAATTTTAAGTTTTATTTATTCTATTTTATTGTGAAGCATGATACAAGATCATGAGTATCACGATTGCTGACTAAAAGTATACTTTGCAGCAAGATAAGCTCTGTTATTGTGTCTTTATTTACATCCGCTTATGTTTCCAAGTGGAGGGCTCTTTTTCCTCAGAAAGAGTTGAAATATGTCCCTTCATTTCGGGCTCAAGTTATTTGCTGTGATGATCTTCAAGCATATATTTTATGGCGACAAGATGAATGTAAGTAAATTTTGCGTGCAAATTTACGTGATTAATTTCTAGATATTGTCAGGCAAATGGCACCTGTTTATGTTGTAATGCTGTCATTCAACTATATATAATTCTCGGGTCATGCTATGTAGAAAATTGAAATTTATTATCCTTTTGGCAGGTCACACAAATAATGTGTATGATACTTGTCTTTGGCAACTGATTAAAAGTGGAAAGAGTAAAAGAGAAGCACAAGCCACTTTGAGGGTAAACTTTAGACTGTTTGACTTTCTCTATTCTCAATTTTTTTGTATTGTGTATTTATCTCTTGAATTTTGAAATGGTACATTTAAGTGGAAATGTGGCTCCAGGGATCTCTTAAACAAGACAAAAATGAATTTCTTTACCAGTGTTTTAACATTAATTACAAGCAAGATATCCCGGAGATGTTTTGCCATGGTACATGCATTCTCAAGACAAAGGTAATTGTTAATATTACGGCTTTGTGCTTGTTTATTTTCAAATGAGCAGAATGGCTCGATTTTTGTGTTACAACTTACACTAGTTAAACTATCTCTTTTTGTGACTAGGTGGAGTATATTGATGACTCCCATGTCAAAAGATGTGGGAGGAAATTTTTAACAGTTAACTCGGCAAATATTGCATCAAAAAGATTTTGGAGTGAAAATGGGTGTTTATCGAAAGGTGAGCTGGCACAATTTCGTGAAGAGTTGAACAAAACTACACCTGAGGACATCAAATCTTTCCTACACGAGAGCAGATTGATGTTGTGCACCTGGATTGTTGTTCGCATTGATGGTTGTCATTTCCACAGGTAACTAGTTACTTCAATTGGAGCTCCAAACTGGGTCAGACAATAGCACTCAGTGTCTAATTTGTTTGGGATTATGGTAGGTTTTTCTGAAGTTCATGAATTTGAGAAGCCAAATGATGCACAAGCTCTCAATCTAATGAATACATGTTCAGTTGCTGTACTGGAAGATTTAGGGACATCGTTTTGCTTACGGTGTTAGTGATGAGTACAGGTCATAAATCAGTTTCCACATCATCTCTTTTAACTATGTGTGTATGTGTTTGACGTTATTTGGTACTTTCTCGCCAGCTTTGTGAATAGTACTCCCAGCTTTATCAAATGTTTGCCAGGTATGGTATTTCTTCTATTACGATCTTGTTGCCTCTGTTTGATTATCGTATATGTAGTTTAAAATAGCTTCACACTTGTGGGCAGTGATATAGTTTCTGCTGTAGTATCTGTCTTCACTTCAACGTACATGATGAGATGGAATGAGTTTTTCCCCCAGAAAGAGATGGAACACCTACCATATTTGATGGCCGTGCTGTTTTGCTACCCATCCAGTGAGATCGTCAAAGATTATCTAGCATGGAGACAAGTTGATTGTAAGCTTTTGTCAATCCCTCAATCATATTTCTGCTATAAATTCTCTAATTAAATAGCTCCATTACTAATGTATGTATAAAAAAATTAATAATGTCATCCATAATATGATTTCTAACGCTACTTCAAGTAGTCAACAAGGACGAGTAACGAAAAAGTTATGAGCCTTTGAAGATTACAAAATATACGGAAGGGTCTGTCTAGGGCATTTTCGTGCAAATTCGACGAAAAGATAATCAGATAATGACCATACCCGACTGTTGTCCATCAAATATGATTTCTAACGCTACTTCAAGTACCCAACAAGTCGAGTAACGAAGGTGTTATGGGCATCTGAAGATTTCAAAATATACGGTAGATGGGGCTGCTTAGGGCGTTTTCATGCAAACTCGATGAAGAGATAATCAGATAATGAACATATCCTACCGTTTCCCTTCAAATATGATTTCTAACACTACTTCAAGTAGTCAACAAGGACGAGTAACGAAAAAGTTATGGGCCTTTGAAGATTTCAAAATATACGGAAGGGTCTGCATAAGGCGTTTTCGTGCAAATTCGACGAAGAGATAATCAGATAATGACCATACTCGACTTTTGCCCATCAAATATGATTTCTAACGCTACTTCAAGTAGTCAACAAGGACGAGTAATGAAGAAGTTTTGGGCCCCTGAAGATTTCAAAATATACGGTAGAGGGGGGCTGCCTAGGGCGTTTTTGTGCAAACTCGACGAAGAGATAATCAGATAATGACCATACCCTACACTTTCCCATCAATACAATTTCTAACGCTACTTGAAGTAGTTAACAAGGACAAGTAACGAAGAAGTTACGGGCCTCTGAAGATTTCAAAATATACGGAAGGGGCTACCTAGGGCGCCTTTGTGTAAATTCGACGAAGAGATAATCAGATAATGACCATACCCCACTGTTTCCTATCAAATATGATTTCTAACGCTACTTGAATTAGTCAACAAGAAAGAGTAACGAAGAAGTTATGGGCCACTGAAGATTTCAAAATATACGGAGAGGGATGCTTTTTCGTGCAAATTCGACGAAGAGATAATCAGATAATGATCATACCCTACTATTGCCCATCAAATATGATTTCTAACGCTACTTGAAGTAGTCAACAAGAACGAGTAACGTAGAAGTTTTAGGCTTTTAAAGATTTCAAAATATACGGTAGAGGGGGCTGCCTAGTGCGTTTTCGTGCAAACTCGACGAAGAGATAATCAAAAAATGACCATACCCTACAGTAGGGTTTAGTGCGTAGGATTTTTTTTAAGGGTTTAGGGTTTTTTTTAAATTAACTCCTATATAAGGGAGGAAATTACAAATATATGAACCCATATACTATAGATAGGAGGAAATTACAACTAATGTCAAGAGGGCTCGAACTCGGCAACTCATGCAATAATTTCTAAGCTCTTTGCCGCTAGGACAAAGGCTCTGGTCGTTTTTTTTTTCCAAGCACCATCACTGCGGAGGGTTTAGGCAGACCCCCAACCTGTCTATATCAAAAACCATCCAAGAAGCATACATCAACCAAGTCCAAAAGTGACTCGGTCCGCACAAGAGATACAAATCACAAGAGCTAACAAAGCTACTATGGTATCCCCACAGACTGGGTACTACCCATTTAACAATCGAGAGATCTAAAGAGAAAAGAACCATAAAAACATGATAGTCACAAGGAAGATGGCCAAGGGTTGGCCAAATCCAAAAAAGGAAAATAAGAAACCATAAATCAAAACCACGAACCAAGTGTAGAAGTCAATCATCTCGATATCTGAATATGAAGTTCGGATAGCGCAACTGGTCCATCCTCACGAGCGACTTCAAATACCGAGGCGCTGAATCCGCATCATAGAAGGTGATGGCAGGGGTCTGGGCCCCCCTACCTGCCAGGAAATCGGCTGGCCGGTTGCCCTCTCGATAGATGTGAGAGAACCTGACCTGCAGCTGTGAGAGCAAAGTGCGAATGCGAGCCATGTGATATCTCACATCCGCTGCTCCCCCGCGTCCTAAAGTGAACACCGTGACCACTGTTGCTGCATCCATCTCGACCCAAACCTGCGATGAAAACTCCATAGCCATTGTCAACCCGTGAAGAAGAGCTAAAAACTCCGCCTCAAAGGCCGACCCATCTACGAGAGGAATGCAAAAGGCCCCCAAGAGAGAACCGTCTGAACCACGAACCACTCCCTCACCGCCAGCTTGTCCCGTCGAGGTGATAAAGGCCCCATCGGTGTTCAGCTTCACCCAAGGATCATCGGGTGGATGCCAAACCACACTCAGGGACCTCAGAACTCGCCGGCGAGGAGGAACTGAAGGCATGAAGTCGACAACCGGAGTGCAACCACGCCAGTGAAGGGGTAAGAGCACGCCCGCCGCCACCAAGATCCGCAAATGATGAATAACCTGCCAAATAACATGGGAGGAACGAAAAGAAACTCCGCGGTGCTTGAAGCTATTCCTTTCCGTCCAAATAAACCAGTATACTAAACAAGGGATAATGAAGCTGATGTGCATTGCAGTGGCCCTGTGAGAGGACCTCCACCAAAAACCTAATCTATGTGCAATATCAGTGCACGTGTGAATGTGTGTGCTAATGTAGGGGAACCAGCCATCGAAGAAATCCCAAACCGATCTCGCCACAGGACTCGACACAAACAAATGCTGAGAAGACTCAACTGAGAAAGAAGAGACACAACACAGACACTTGGATACGAGAGAGATACCACGAGTCTGAACATAACACTCAACAGGGATCCGCTGGAGGAGGAGGCGCTAGATGAAGACAGAGATAGTCGGGGTCAGCCCAACATTTCAAACCATGCGAAGTCCGAAATATCTAGGGGACCGTGTCCGGATGAGCTCCCAAGCTGAGGCCGTCGAGAACTCGCCATCGCCAATGAGGCTCCATCGCATCACATCCCGCCTGCCCACCTCAATCGGAACAGTCCTGATAAGATCCAACACATACAAAGGCACACCATACAAAGCCAAGTAATCATGCAGTTTTTCAAAATGCCAAGTATGACCATGCCAGAACCTAGAAACCTCAGCGGCAGGAAGATCAGTT
The DNA here is from genome assembly GCF_004379255.2 of Salvia splendens. Taxonomy (NCBI): domain Eukaryota; kingdom Viridiplantae; phylum Streptophyta; class Magnoliopsida; order Lamiales; family Lamiaceae; genus Salvia; species Salvia splendens. The sequence goes on from NW_024599616.1 coordinate 13,945, forward strand.
TCGGGCGGACAATGGGTCCTAAGGGGGCGATCCACGACCCACACGTCATCCCAGAAACTAATCCGTCCTTCGCCTAGGGACCATCTAATAAGACCATGCACCCGACCCCTAATACGAGTGAGGCGACGCCAAATAGAACTATCATGCGGAGAGTAAGGGGAAATAAAAGCACGACCGGCATAGAAACCGTATTTGCGCATAGTGAACTGCGCCCACAAAGAATCCTGCGCGAGAAATCTCCACCAGAGCTTGATGCTGAAAGCTTTGACGAGCTCACGAAAACGACGGATGCCGAGGCCTCCCTCATCCAACGGCAAGCAAATCTTCTTCTTCCAGCTAACCCAGTGAATCTTCCTCTGCTCCTCCACCGTGCCCCAAAATAACCTTGCCAAGAACTGCTCCAAGTCCTTCATCCAATACTCATACGGCTTCAGAACCTGGAAGATGTGAAGAAGGATAGTGACAAGGGTGCTCTTGATCAGTGCAAGGCGACCTCCAAGAGAAAGATGTCTATGCGACCAGCTGTGAATCCGGTCCACCATCTTCTGTCGGATATCTAACAGGTACTCGGCCTTCAGCCCCCCTTATAGATAGGCACTCCTAGGTAGGTAAAAGGGAGAAATCCCTGCTGGAAACCACTAAATCTCCTTTCCCTATGCAAGGAGATGGGTCGTCAGACGTAAGTTCCACATTACATGATTTACAAATATTATCGATTAAATCAACGAATATAGTGGATAATAATTAGTCTGGATTATTATTTGGGTTATATATGGAAAATGTAGTTAATTTGAAACATATTGGTTAAGAAAGAGTCAAATGGTGATTCGTTAAGTTAGGTAGATTAGTTTGGTTCAGGATATATATAAAGAATGGATTAGGTAAAAGGGTGGTGGATGTAATGAAATGGTGTTCTAAAAAGGCGGTGTAACATTGGTTGATTTCTCACTCTATTATTCTCTATCGAAACAAATCATGGTCACCCACTAGCCTTTTATTCCATGCCTTGTTCCTTGCCCGAATCTCAAGCTCCCCACCCCAAAATGAACACAACCTAAGAAACAACAATAGAAAATAATTGGAAAAGGAAAATACATAGAGAAAAAGAGTTGAGGCATTGATAATCACAGGCGAGGATTGGAGTTAGTTAATCTTGAGGGATTAACAATGCCGACGGGCGCGCAAGCCGCTGTGCGCCCACATCATCATTCGAATAATTTTCATTCCACATTTCCTAGAAAACAAATATATATTGTTGTTTTTCTTGTCCATTTTCTGGTTTATTCCTGCTCCGCCCAGTTCCCAGGGGATTCTGACGTGGAGGCAAAGGCTCTCCTAAAATTTAAGTCCTCGTTGACCAATGCAGAGGCACCCCTCTCAAACTGGGATCCGGCCACCCCGCCCTGCAGTGGGGAGAGGGGGAACTGGCTGGGCGTGCTCTGCTACAACGGCTATGTGTGGGGCCTACAGCTGGAGAGGATGAACCTCAAGGGGAATATCGACGTCGATGCGCTTTCCCCTCTGCGTTTCATGCGTGCCGTCAGTTTCATGGGGAACACCTTCGAGGGTCCCATGCCCGACTGGAAGAAGGTCGGCGCCATCAAGGCCTTGTATTTATCCGATAACCGATTCTCCGGCCAGATTGCGGTGGATGCCTTTAGGGGCATGTACTCTCTCAAGAAAGTCCACCTAGCCAACAATAACTTCACCGGGCCCCTCCCCACATCCCTCGAATCACCTAAGCTCATTGAGTTGAAACTCCAAAACAACCACTTCACCGGCACCATTCCTAAAATCAGCTCCGACTCTCTCAAAGAGCTCGACCTCTCCAACAACCAATTGGAGGGCCCCATCCCCACTGCCCTCAACCTCATGGATCCACTCGCATTCGCGGGTAATAAAGCACTATGTGGGGCCCCTCTCTCCAACGCATGCGATCCCACTCTTTACCCTCCGTCATCATCCTCATCCTCATCTTCATCTTCCTCATCACCACCATCATCATCTTCATCAAGAACTCCCATCGCATTGATAATACTGTTGATCCTTGTGGGGATCTTACTCCTTCTCCTAGTCATCTTCCTCCTCGCAAAATTCTGCAAGCACGGCAGCATAAACGAGACTCCGCAGCTGGGGAAGCCCATTACAGCGGCTGTTGACATCGAAAAGGCCCCATCGGCACCAGCCGCAGCCGCAGTGGCAGTGGCAGTGGCAGAAGCAGATGCGGCGGGAATCCTGGCAGGAGGGAAAAGGTCGGATCAGCACCAGCCTGGTAAGCTGTCGTTCGTGGATGAGAGGAGGCACAAGTTTGACCTGCAGGATCTGATGAAGGCTTCGGCAGAGGTTCTGGGAAGTGGCAACTTTGGGGCATCGTACAAGGCGGTGCTGGTAGACGGGGAGGCGCTGGTTGTGAAGAGATTCAAGCAGATGAACGGCATTGCTCGGGAAGACTTCCATGAGCACATGAGGAGGCTAGGGAGGCTCAACCACCCCAACCTGCTGCCACTCGTTGCCTATTTGTTCCGCAAGGAGGAGAAGCTCTTGGTATTCGACTTCGTAGATAATGGCAGCTTGGCGGCCCTTCTGCATGGTCCATATACAAACCCTAAATTAGTCATATATGGATGGATGGATTGATTGATTGATTGATGCAATTGTGTGTGTACAGGAAAACACTCTGGGGTGCTTAACTGGGTTACGAGGTTGAAGATCATTAAGGGGGTGGCAAAGGGGCTGGTATATCTCCAAAATGAGGTTCCAACCATTACAGTGCCGCACGGGCACCTGACATCATCCAACGTCCTCTTGGACAGCGAATACAACCCACTCCTCATGGACTACGCTCTCCACCCGGTCGTCAACTCCACTTATGTCCACAACGTCCTGCTCGCCTACAAGTCCCCCGAGTACGCTCAGCACGGCCGCATTTCCAAGAAAACCGACGTTTGGTGCCTCGGCACCCTCATACTCGAGATACTCACCGGAAGATACCTCTCTCACGCCACCACCACCGACCTAGCCGCCTGGATCAACGGCATTGCCGGTGAGGAATACTCTAAAGTTTTTGACAAGGACATGGAAGCTAGCGCCGTCGGAAGCAGGAACCAAATGGAGAAGATGTTGCAGATAGGGATATCGTGTTGTAAAGAGGATGCCGATAAGAGATGGGATTTGGAGGTGGCCGCTCGACAGATTGATCTTGTTCAGCTTGACGACTGATTATGCTCTACCTCTCTCTTTCTATCTTTACTTACTCGCAACTCACGATCATATATCCATTTTAATCAAATAAGATGTTCATTCAATTTGTATAAATATTGATGGATCCACTTTCAATACTACCCATCTGTATGTAAACTTCATTAATCACATGCAACCTAGACTTACTATCTCTCTCGCCTTCTCTTAAGGGAACTGAATATACAATATTTGTGTGCACTTGCACATGACAATTAAGAGCGGTGTTAATTGTGGTCCATGGTCGTTGCATATACATAAACATAAGGTTATTAGGATAGTCATCAATGTATACTAACTACAAATCAAATCTCAACCACTAGATAAAAAAATGAAATAATGAGAATTGTGGATTTTAAAAACACGGAGATCATATTAAGAGCATTTTGGTCCATTCCAAAACACGGGGGTCACCAGGGACGGACATAACATAGGCTAAGTTGCCGCTACAACAAGGGCTTGGCCGGTGCTATCATCTCATATTCACGTGCTTTTTTGTTTACAGATGAGATGATGAGAAAGGGTAACAGGGGCACAGGCGATGGAGAGGAAAAGTGGGTAGAGAGAAGAAAATAGTACTCCCTCCGTCCTCCAAATTTTGTCATAGTTTGATCAGGCACGGGTTTAAGAAATGTAATGGAAAATGAGTTGAAAAAGTTGGTAGGATGCGGGTCCTACTTTTAAAGTATTAGTTTTATAATAAAATGTGAGTGAGAATACGTTAGTAGAATGTGGGGTCCATTACCAAAAATGGTAAAAAGTGAAATGTGACAAATTTTGTGGGACGGTCGGAAATGAAAAAATGTGACAAAATTTCAGGGACGGATGGAGTATTTGTCATTAAATTTCAGCACCGACTCATATATCAATTTCTGGTTCAGTCCCTAGGGGTCACTTTTTTATTATTTTAGTTCTCATACTTTCTGTTTATATAAAAGGAGCTAAAGCGATTTAAAATTGACCTATGTGTTCTGGAATGAACTAAAACACCCTTAACATAAAATCCGTATATTCAAAATCTGCCCAACTCATACTTCTATTTTTCGATCTAATGGTTGAGATTTGATCTCTAGTTATACATTAAGATATGGTTATACATTGATCACTATGCTAGGGTTATATATATATATATATATATATATATATATATATATATATATATATATATATAGGGTATTCATCTACCAAAATACACCCTTAAGTCCAAAAATACAGACTAAATCTGAAGCGTTGGATCTGATTATGGGCGGCCATGATTTAGGCTTGACCATCATAAATTTATGGCATAATAAGGTATAATAGAGTCATAAAAGGGTAAAAAAGGAAAAAAAATATGCCCAGACGAACTGTTATTTCTTCGCGGATTTCATGGAATCACCACTCCACACGCCATTACGCTGATTGTTCGGTTCCCGCCTATTCACTTCGTCTCTCCCCCAAAATATATCTAACGCCACCCAAAAAACCCTAATCACCAAAATCAAACATTACTTCTGTAATTTCTGAAGCGGCACAACATTTACTAGCTCCAACCACTCTTAGTTCAGTCAAAGAGGCGTCCAAAATACGCGCTCCAGCCCAGACAATATTTCCCCAACCGACCAAGCACCGAACGGGAAAATCAAACAATCAGCCACGACAATGGTGAATACTCGAGCTTCTGGATCAGCTACGACCGACGGAAAAGGTTAGATGTTTGTAGTATCCCATAGCCTATACCGCTTTCAAATACATCAAAACTAAAAGTGTTTTTTTGTTCAACTAGTGTATGAACGGAGGAACCCAAAAAATAAGCCACCACGGATCCCCAAAGGTCATACCGGTAAATTGTTTTCCCCTTCTTGTTTAATTAATGAGTTAATACCGTAGCAATTTTGGAAGCAACGTATGTAATTGTGATATTGTTCATAAGCAAAAGCCCATTCGGCAACAAAACCAACAACAAATTGGTCTGTGAGTGTATGCATGACATAAATCCATATTATTAATAGTATCATGCTTATTATGACCTAACATGTTTATATGTTATTATGACATATATTAGTGCATATTTTGACATGAAAGTGTTCGTACTAATAGTTTCATGCTTATTATGACCTAACATATTTATATGTTATTATGACATATATTAGCGCATCTTTTGACATGAAAGTGTTCATTTTAATATTATTATTATTATTATTTACTCATATGACATATTAAAATCGTACCATGACCAAGATTGAAGCATGTGTATTTTAAGGGTATTAATAGTTTCATGCTGATTATGACCTAACATCTATCCACGTTATTATGACATATGTTAGCGCATATTTTGACATTAAAATGTTCATTTTAATATTATTATTATTATTTACGCATATGACATATTAAAAGCGTACCATGGCCAAGATTGACACCATGTTATTATGACTTCGTTTGGAGCATAACATGACACAAAACTGATCATTTAGCTATTTACAGTATACGCGTAAGACGAATAATATGCCTTTTTATATGCGAGCTAAATTTTAATCTTATGACATATTAAAATATTACCATGACCAAACTCGACTATATATTATTATGACCTAAATTACCGCATATTCTTACCTACGGTGTTCATTTACCTATTATTTGTAATACTCATATGACGTATTATACGCTTACAATGACCAAATTTTAACTATATTTTATTATACATTTGACTAGCGTGTAGTGGATATGTATTTAGTGGTTAAATTGTGTATATGAAAAATGTATTACTAAGTAAATGCTTTTGTGGCTAAACTTCGCTATATGTTATTATGACTTCGGTTGTTTCACTATTATGACCCAGCAGTGATCAAATAAATATTTATATTACAAGCCTTAGCCGAATTAACTTCTTATTATGGCCACATCCACATGTTATTATGAAAGCATTGAAATCTGTCACCTCTCCAAAAAGACTATTTTTCACAACCTACCCTGCCGTGAGTTAACCTATTCGATGCTTTGTTAACCTAAGCATAAAAACTAACACTGCTTATACAAATATGTGCAGCTATACACGGTTGTTATGAGTAATGGACGGGATGATGATGCAGACAAACTAGATGAATTTGCCTCAAACATTGACAAAGAGGTCAGCGAAATACCACACTTCGCATGGGGTGACATAGACATGGTATGTTGCTGCATAGTCATAATCATTCTACTACGTTACTATGAAAAAAAATATCACTCATTCTACCCTTCAGGACTAACCCATTACACAAAATAGGTATTCTTTGCATTCTGCGTTTCAAAAAGGTACTACACTATGTGCTTTTGTTTCAAACGAAAATCAGTGGTGATTATAGATGCTTGTAAAGATGGAGAAGACAATGACTTGCGATTCACCTACGGAAGTATTCCAGAGACATTGGTACGAATTCAAACTACAACTCACAGTACTACAAAATAGTTACTGAAACTAACACTTTGCATGCATTACAGAGGACATTCTTTTGCAAGTATTTATCAAGAATAGGATGTCACAATCAATGCAAATCGGTTATAAATGTTCCTATTCAGAGGATGAAGATGAGTTGGAGAACAAGAGACAATGCGGAAGACAGTGGCGTTTATTTGCTTAGACACCTTGAAGTCTACATGGGTGAAAGAGAGGGACAATGGAATTGTGGGCTAACGACAAAGAACAAAGGTGTGCTACAGTTTTTAAGAGCTAAATACAACCGTGTGTTGATGTTGGCAGGAATTAATCACAGCGCGTTACTGAATAAAGATGCGGCATATAAACATTATGCGAAGGAAAATAAGAAAACCAAGATCAACGTAGAACACATGATAGCAAACTACGGATCGGTGCAAATGTATATTGCGTAGGTTAAATAAGTTTTTCATTTTGTTCGTTTCTTTGATGACACTGTTACCCTTTTTTTGGAATTGTGTTTTATACAGCTCACGGATATCAAACACAACGTTACTCTGTTTCTCCTCAAAGTTATGAATTTTTTTAGAGTAATTCCATCTTACTGTTTTCTTATTAAAAGTGCTTTTTCGAAACGTGGTGTTGTAAACAGTTAACCGTATATTGAGGCATAATAGAGTGCATAAGTAGGTCATAACTTTTGTAGTATACAATGTTTCATAATAATAATAACACCATAAATCAATATCTAACACTATTGGGACCCAAACGAAGTACCTAAACAACAGTACGATCCACACAAAAATAATTTGGTGTGTAACAAATGCAGTACAACAACCTTGGCTTTTTTTAAGTGGAATAGATTTCAAGCAATCCACAAAAATTATGTAGAATTATAGACAACCATTTGGGTAATACTAATTAATGTTATGTGTCATAACAAGAGTATGTTAAAATAGGGTGAAACTATAACTACATTCAATTCATAACACATGATTATGTTTTATAACTCAAAAGATCAATGGTATTCTAATGTGTCATAACAAACCAAAAATAGGTCATGGTCATATAATGTGTTTTTATAGTAATTCTATCTTACGGTTTTCTTATTAAAAGTATTTTTTCGAAATGTGGTGCTGTAAACAGTACACCGTATATTGAGGCATAATAGAGTGCATAAGTAGGTCATAACTTTTGTAGTATATTGCAAAACTGAGGAACACACCGTATATATTCGACAGCGATACAAGAACCACAAATTGAATAAATGTATGGAAGATAACAATTTAAAAGGAAATGGCAAGCATCTAGTTTTTGGACTGGAAACACAAATGTTGACAACGAATCAGACGACCCCAAAATGATTACATCGACGGAGAATTTTTGCTTATCTTCAACTGTTAAGAATATGCATAACTACATTCAGTGTAATATGTTATGCAAATTTAACGGAGTATTGAATAATAATAATTATGGGCTATTAAAATCAACTAGAGAGCAGTTAGAGGAGAGAATACGATGCAAGATTATAGGAATTAGTATAACTACCTATATAAAGTAATTTACTTAATTAGCCTTTATCGATTATAAATAATTAAAATATTAATATCTCAATATTAAATCAGGCCGTTAATTAATCTAATCTTAAGATTAGATTGTCTAATCCAATGGCCATAATTTGGTCTGCAATTCTTGGTTTAAGGACATTTTTGTTTTGATCAAATACCTATATATATATATATATATATATATATATAGGGGAGCGTTATTCTCCTATTCATCCCTTAGATCCTTTATTCTTCTTAATATGGGCCGTTAGATCTCATTCATCAACGGTCCAGATGATCTGCATTATTACACTATAATGGTGCATTATTAGTCGGTGTGCATTATTCAATTGAAAATCTGCATTCTTACACTATAATGGTGCATTATTAGTCGGTGTGCATTATTCAACTGAAAATCTGCATTATGAAATGACACATGGCACCAATCTAACCGTCGGATGACAAAATCGTGGGGCTGAGATTAAAAAGAACAAAGAACAAAAGATACAAAAAGGAAATGAATACATCCCTATATATATATATATAGGGCAGCGTTATTCTCCTTTTCACATCTTAGATCCTTTTTCCTTCTTAATATTACGCGTTAGATCTAAGGCATCAACGGATCAGATTGATTCTATAAAACTGGTTTCGTGTTGCATTATAGAAGGTGGTTGTATGCATTACAGGGTTATTATTGACATTTGACGGAAAAGTAACCGCCACATTTTGGTATCTGCGAATAATGCACCACATGGTCACGAGTAATGCATATAATTGACTATATAATGCACAATATGTGAACTGCAATGCATACGAATAAGATGTACCATGTTATGATGTTTGGACACACGTTTCTTGTTCCCCTAAGGGTTTAATAAGCTTAGGGGCTAGGGTATAGTACGTAGACACGTATGTAATCTTCACATGGTAACGAGTAATGGATATAATTGACTATATAATGCACAATTTGTGAACTGCAATGCATACGAACAAGATGTGCTGTGTTATGATGTTTGACACACGTTTCTTGTTTCCCCTAAGGGTTTAATAAGCTTAGGGGCTAGGGTATAATACGTACGCATTAATAACAAATTATAAAACGATACGAATAATTCACCAAATTGTCACGAGTAATGGATGTTATTAACTATATAATGCACAATATGTGAACTGCAATGCATACGAATAAGATGTACCATGTTATGATGTTTGACACACGTTTCTTGTTTCCCCTAAGGGTTTAATAAGCTTAGGGGCTAGGGTATAGTACGTAGACATTACTAACAAATTGTTGTTATTGGAATATACGTATGTGCATTATTTGGTTTAGGTAGTGCATTATGTAGCTGTTAATTGTCATTATCTCAGTATATTATGCATTATTAGAGGTATTGTGTATATGGGTTAATCAACGGATTGAAGATTACATACGTGCATTTAGTAATGTCTACGTACTATACCCTAGCCCCTAAGCTTATTAAACCCTTAGGGGAAACAAGAAACGTGTGTCAAACATCATAACATGGTACATCTTATTTGTATGCATTGCAGTTCACATATTGTGCATTATATAGTTAATAACATCCATTACTCGTGACAATTTGGTGAATTATTCGTATCGTTTTATAATTTGTTATTAATGCGTACGTACTATACCCTAGCCCCTAAGCTTATTAAAGCCTTAGGGGAAACAAGAAACGTGTGTCAAACATCATAACACCGCGCATCTTGTTCGTATGCATTGCAGTTCACAAATTGTGCATTATATAGTCAATTATATCCATTACTCGTTACCATGTGAAGATTACATACATGTCTACGTACTATACCCTAGCCCCTAAGCTTATTAAACCCTTAGGGGAAACAAGAAACGTGTGTCAAACATCATAACACAGCACATCTTGTTCGTATGCATTGCAGTTCACATATTGTGCATTATATAGGAAATTATATGCATTACTCGTGACCATGTGGTGCATTATTCGTAGCAGTTTCCAGCCATTATTAGATTACTATTGTACCCTCATAATGCACAAAATAGGACAAATAATGCAACACGGGATTAATTACCCAATGTTGATCTTGACCGTCCATTTCTCTAATCTAATGGCTGATATTAAGAAGGAAAAAGGAGGAAATATAGGAAAAGGAAATTAATACATCCCTATATATATATATATAGTATATATAGGGAGATGATCAAAACAAGTATGTGTTTAAATCCAGAAATGCAGCCCAAATCTTGGCCCTAGGATTAGATGATCTAATGGTCAATAATTAACCAAAAACACGGAAGGTCATAATTAAGCAGTTTTAGGTCATATTATAATATTTGAGTTTAATGTCATGTTAAGATCATTTTAGGTCATGCTTTGTTAGTATGACCTAAACATAAACTAACAATGACCTAAACATGCCCTACGCATGATATTGTTTTGTGTTTCTGTATTTAAATCTAGTTTTGCATAGATTAAAACCCTATATATATATATATATATATATATATATGTTTGTGTTAAAATGACAACACCTCTTAAAGTGACACCACGTATCCAGCAATATTATAAACGTTACACAGCAATAATATAAACGCTAGAGAACAATCTATAGATTGCTGTCTAGCGTATTGGATATTGCTGGCCGAGAAAAGTTGTTGTATAGTGTATTGGATATTGTTGGCCGAGAAAATTTACCCTTGAGCATTTTTTATGATTGCCACATGGCAGCTGATTATTCGTCCACATGTACAAATGATTGGCTGGGAATGGTGGTATGGTATTACTTTAGGAGGTGTTGTTATTTTAACGCACCCATATATAGGGAGATGATCAAAATAAGTACGTGTTTAAATCCAGAAATGCAGACCAAATCTTGGCCCTAGGATTAGATGATCTAATGGTCAATAATTAACCAAAAACACGGAAGGTCATAATTAAGCAATTTTAGGTCATATTATAATATTTGGGTTTAATGTCATGCTAAGATCGTTTTAGGTCATGCTTTGTTAGCATGACCTAAAAATTACCTAATTATGACCTAAAAGTGACCTAATTATGATATTGTTCTGCGTTTCTGTATTTAAATTTAGTTTTGCATAGATCAAAACCCTATATATATATATATATATATATATATATATATATATATATATATTTGTGTTAAAATGACAACACCTCTTAAAGTGACACCACGTATCCAGCAATATTATAAACGTTACACAGCAATAGTATAAACGCTAGAGAACAATCTATAGATTGCTGTCTAGCGTATTGGATATTGCTGGCCGAGAAAAGTTGTTGTATAGTGTATTGGATATTGTTGGCCGAGAAAATTTACCCTTGAGCATTTTTTATGATTGCCACATGGCAGCTGATTATTCGTCCACATGTACAAATGATTGGCTGGGAATGGTGGTATGGTATTACTTTAGGAGGTGTTGTTATTTTAACGCACCCATATATATATATATATATATATATATATATATATATATATAGGGGAGCGTTATTCTCCTTTTCACATCTTAAATCTTTTTTTCTTCTTAATATTACGCGTTAGATCTAAAGCATCAACAGATCAGATTGATTCTATAAAACTGGTTCCGTGTTGCATTATAGAAGGTGGTTGTATGCATTACAGGGTTATTATTGACATTTGACGGAAAAGTAACTGCCACATTTTGGTATCTGCGAATAATGCACCACATGGTCACGAGTAATGCATATAATTGACTATATAATGCACAATATGTGAACTGCAATGCATACGAATAAGATGTACCATGTTATGATGTTTGGACACACGTTTCTTGTTTCCCCTAAGGGTTTAATAAGCTTAGGGGCTAGGGTATAGTACGTAGACACGTATGTAATCTTCACATGGTAACGAGTAATGGATATAATTGACTATATAATGCACAATTTGTGAACTGCAATGCATACGAACAAGATGTGCTGTGTTATGATGTTTGACACACGTTTCTTGTTTCCCCTATGGGTTTAATAAGCTTAGGGGCTAGGGTATAGTACGTACGCATTAATAACAACTTATAAAACGATACGAATAATTCACCAAATTGTCACGAGTAATGGATGTTATTAACTATATAATGCACAATATGTGAACTGCAATGCATACGAATAAGATGTACCATGTTATGATGTTTGACACACGTTTCTTGTTTCCCTAAGGGTTTAATAAGCTTAGGGGCTAGGGTATAGTACGTAGACATTACTAACAAATTGTTGTTATTGGAATATACGTATGTGCATTATTTGGTTTAGGTAGTGCATTATGTAGCTGTTAATTGTCATTATCTCAGTATATTATGCATTATTAGAGGTGTTGTGTATATGGGTTAATCAACGGATTGAAGATTACATACGTGCATTTAGTAATGTCTACGTACTATACCCTAGCCCCTAAGCTTATTAAACCCTTAGGGGAAACAAGAAACGTGTGTCAAACATCATAACATGGTACATCTTATTCGTATGCATTGCAGTTCACATATTGTGCATTATATAGTTAATAACATCCATTACTCGTGACAATTTGGTGAATTATTCGTATCGTTTTATAATTTGTTATTAATGCGTACGTACTATACCCTAGCCCCTAAGCTTATTAAACCCTTAGGGGAAACAAGAAACGTGTGTCAAACATAATAACACAGCACATCTTGTTCGTATGCATTGCAGTTCACAAATTGTGCATTATATAGTCAATTATATGCATTACTCGTTACCATGTGAAGATTACATACATGTCTACGTACTATACCCTAGCCCCTAAGCTTATTAAACCCTTAGGGGAAACAAGAAACGTGTGTCAAACATCATAACACAGCACATCTTGTTCGTATGCATTGCAGTTCACATATTGTGCATTATATAGGCAATTATATGCATTACTCGTGACCATGTGGTGCATTATTCGTAGCGATTTTCAGCCATTATTAGATTACTATTGTACCCTCATAATGCACAAAATAGGACAAATAATGCAACACGGGATTAATTACCCAATGTTGATCTGGACCGTCCATTTCTCTAATCTAATGGCTGATATTAAGAAGGAAAAATGAGGAAATATAGGAAAAGGAAATGAATACATCCCTATATATATATATATATATATATGGTCCTCTTATAATGCATTTAGTATCATAATACATAACTAAAACCAATCATATATCATTAGATCTTAAAATGAGTGAATAAGATTGAAGTTCACAAATTTCAATAAATAGTACTTCCTTCGTTCCAACTAACTTATTTTGTAAGTATTCAACCGAGATCTCAATTGCATATGTTCGGATGACGTTTGGATGATGAAATTTGATAATTTTTATTTTTATTTTCCATATATGTTGATAAGCAATTTTATATCAACAAATGCTCAAAAAAAATTTATATAATGCATTAGCAATATCAATAAGACCGTGTTGATATTTTTGTGTAAACGTGTATAAACTTGTATCATTGTGTTAATATTTTTAATACACTATATTTATAAAAAGAAAATCAAGAATATTACTCCCTTCGTCCCCCATTATGTTTTCCAATTTTTTATTTTGGTTTGTCCTTATTAATGGTTCCACTTCGTTTTTACCACTTTGGTAGTGGACCTTACATTCCATTAACTCATTGCACTCATATTTTACTATAAAATTAATACTCCATTTGTCTCACTCAAGTTGTCCACCTTTCCTTTTTAGTTTATCGCATTCAAGATGTTCACTTTCTATATTTGGTTATTAATCCATCTCTCCTCTCTCCTCATTAAAACATTCAACTATATTTTTCTCTCTACTTTTTCCACTTAACAACGCTTCCTAAAATCCAATGTCATTTTGCCCCTTTATTGTTATTTTTAAGATATATGTTTAAAGTGAAACATAATTAAAATACTAATTTAAATTTGTATAAATAAAATAAAAATTACTACCTCCGTCCCCAAAAATTTGTCTCACTTTGACCCGGCACGAGTTTTAAGAAATGTAATGGAAAGTGAGTTGAAAATGTTAGTGGATTGTGGGACCTACTTTTATATATTAGTTTTATAATAAAATGTGAGTATGAATGAGTTAGTGGAATATGGGGTCCACTACCAAAAATGATAAAAGTGAAATAGGACAAATTTTGGGGGACGGACGAAAATAGAAAACTGGGACAAATTTTCAGGGATGGAGGTAGTAATATATTTTTAAAAACTTTAAAGCATATTTTAGAAATAAAATATTTTATATGATTAATATGAATTTTTTAATATATTTATCTATTATTATATTAATAAAAATTTTACGATATATGTATATTAAATATAAAATTGAATGTTTTTCTGGGCAATTATTTACGTTACAAAAATAATTAATAAAATGTCAAATTATGTGTCAAATATGAAGAAATATTAAACAATAGTTGTACATGGATCTAACCCACCGAGCTAGTCCATCTAGTTTCGGGTCTGGCCCTATCTGGTTGTGGACTAATCGGGCTGTAATTTTATCCAGTTGAAATTTTCAACCCGAACCATGTAAATTATCGGGGTAATTCTTTTGTTGTTCTAGGGTATAATTAACATTCCATAAGTGTACTGGACTTTTATTTTGTTTCGGCTTTTGCGTCTCCTTTTAATGAAACGCATGACGAATATGTGTTTTACACAAAGACGCATGACGCTCATGTGTCATCCAATTTTTCAATTTTTTTTTAAAGACGTGTGACGCTAATGCGTCTTAGGGAGAGACGCATCTCCATCATGCGTCACTTGTTTTTTAAAAAATGGGAATAGCAGATAAAAATATAATAAATGTGCCATGCGTAGAAAAAGAGACAAAAGAAGAAATTATAAAGTTAGAAAATATTCCATAAAATAGGATTGCTTTTTCTTTTATAAATTCATTGTCAATTATTCATTCTTATATTTTTAAAAAATGGGAATAGCAGATAAAATTAGTGCAATGTCCAGGGATCTAACCAATATGATCATAACAAGCATAACCAATTATTTGTGGCGTACAAAACTATTTACCAAAGATCCCTCTTTGTTTTCACATTCGGTAATAATTTACTAAAGTTCAATAATTTAGATCCCTAAATTTTCCCTTCTTTGTATTTACTTGTATGATACCGTTGCTAAAATAAGTTATTTTTCTTCCACTTCTCAAGGCACCTTTTACACATTTCACCTCCAACTTCAGCCAAGAATTGGATTAGTAATCTGTTGCAAGTGTCATGAAAAATATTAAACGCAATAATAAAGGCCAGAAAATCATGTTGGTAAAAAACAAAAAATATTTCAAAAGCAAAAGTCACACTTAGATTGATGAGCTCTGTTACATTTACACAAGTAAACGTTGAAGAGAACTTAATAACACTTCCTAACAATGCTAAAATCCATTGACAAACCAAGATTCGCATAATAGAACTGGAAACTACCTCTTTCTAAACACATATGTTAGTTCATGAGTAGAGAAGGTCTGTAGATGGCGTGGCGCTGGCCGATCTCAATGCGTTCTCGAGGGTCGTTCATGGTTTCATCTCGCAAGGCTTGAAGAATCCCCTCACACACCAGCTCCCTACCAACACACCAACAATCAGATTACATGGCGCATTTATTATATTTTTATCTGTTATTCCCATTTTTTAAAAAACAAGTGACGCATGATGGAGATGCGTCTCTCCCTAAGACGCATTAGCGTCATGCGTCTTTAAAAAAATTGAAAAATTGGATGACGCATGAGCGTCATGCGTCTTTGTGTAAAACACATCTTCGTCATGAGTTTCATTAAAAGGAGACGAGTGATCTTCATGCTTCTCTCCCAAAGCCGGAACAAAAAAAATCTAGTACACTTATGAAATGTTAATTATACTCTAGAACAACAAAAGAATTACCCCTAAATTATCAGGCTATTCGGACTAGCTCGCGGGTTGCGGGCTGCACTGACATCCCTAGGTACAAGGCACTACCCAATACGTCCAAGAAGAGCAATTTGTAAGATTATCCAATTGACTTGTGTAAATGCATAAGAGATCGACAAAGAGAACACAAATTGAAACGGAAATTGAAAGTTTATTGATACTTCACCCGTGAATCTGAGCTTAAAGTTGTAATGCACGAACACTTAAAATTGGGAGAGAAAAGATTAATGAACCAATGTGGAGCATCGTGGAGCTTGCCACCACCAACGTCCAACACATCAAGAACGCTTTCAAGGGGAGTGTATCATACGACAACAAGAATGCCACCACCACCTCCTCAATTGTCAGACCAGAGAAGCGTTGATAAACAAGGAACTTGCATGCTTTGAATGACTAGATTTGTCTCGTTTTGATTGCAACGCATGTGAATTATGTTCTTATATCGAGTATCAGTGAATAATATAACAAAACCCATTATTTACTTATCCAAAGAGCAAAATGCATGAACCGGAAATGGACGGTCTCATAATCAAAATAACAATGTCCAAACTCCAAATCATACCAGCCACAGGAAAAATAAGAATCCAAGAGCTGAAAATACAGGGAGAGTGATGCAGAGTTCTTACACGGAGCTCCAGACCATCAATGATGTCAAAAATACATATGGCCCCAAGCCACCGAGTCTCATGGAATGATGCAGCTCTGCCAATCATCTTATCTCCATTCTGCAATTCCCCCTCATAGAAATGCAAAGGAGGAAACTGACAAATCTCTGGATGATTTTATAAATACTGTCACTGTTAGTATACAACTAGCAGTAAAAGGACAAAACTGAAAGAAAACAAAAGGAATATAATACCATTAAGCATAAAGGTATTGTAAGATGGGAAAATGAAGAAATATATTCAACATCATTGCAAGATGGTCCTTAGACTATTAAGCATAGAGGTAACGTAACAGTAATCACTATTTTCCAAGCTGAGTCACAAAGTTACAATATGAACACTTACTCGTCAGCAAAAGAGACTAAAATCAATGCTAAAAACTCTGAGCTTGGACAGCGTGGAATCCATTCCTAAATAAATGAACTCGTCAGTTTGATAAAAACAAAGAATATCACAGCAACTCCTGATTATAGTACAAGTAGGTGGTGTTTTGGTTTCCTAGTACCAAGATATAATCTAAGACTGAGTTGTGAGATTATTTTAGTTGGGGAGGTTAGCTATGACTAATTATCCATGATTATCCATCTAGGATTGACCAAACAATATTTAATCCTGAGATACAATCTTGCATACCGAACAACCCTGAAAAATACTAGTACTCCATATTCATAGGCTTTTATGTTGGACTACCTGTTGGTCAGTATGATTACAGGATGACCTGCCCATGCAGTCTCTCAATCATGCTGCACTGGAACATATATTTGCTATCAACATTAGATAAAACTGTGGCAGAAAGCTGCTTTCGATCACCAACCTAACCAAAAGAAGGGAAAAAGATTTCAATGATCTAAAAGACAAATTATTTAATGGTCGATCACGTGCTTACCATGATGCATTTGGTTTTCTCGATTTAAAGAGCTGAAGTGGAATCAATGTGGCATGGTTCCAGGGTCTTATACAAAGCATAAGAAAAAAAGAAATACTACTTGAAACTCAGTCGTCCGGTAATAAATGAAGAGAGAGCAAAGCTACATTCATCCGTCTAACATCAGCGACAAAACTGATCAATGATGTAAACCGGAATCGTTTCAAACCCCAATTGTTCTATCATAATATCAAAATTGGATTGATAACAAGGAAACAAAATGGTTTCTATCGATAGCACAAGCGGATCATCGTATTCTTTTTCTAAGAAAGGAAATAAACTAGGACGAGGGGTCGGAAGAGGTGGCGCGACAAACGGTGTTCCAGAGCTCAAGGGCGCGATTCCAAAGGGAGGCGGAGGCAACGCCCAGAGCCAGGGCCTGCGGGTAACTGGGCTTGGAATCGAGCTTCGTTTCGAGCTGGACCAGGCGAGCGTGGACGGCGTCCAGCTTGGCGGAAATCACTTGCGGAGAAGAATTGGAATCGTCGCGTTTGTTATTGGCGGAAATCATTCTGAAGAGAGCTCCCTGCAAATCCCCAATCACTTTAAGCGAAGCCTCCTGAGTCGCCATCCCCTGCTTCTCGTAGTGCGTCACCAGCTCCTGAGGGCTCGGCATTTTCTTCTTTCTCGCCTTCTCGCTATGTGTGGGGCCTACAGCTGGAGAGGATGAACCTCAAGGGGAATATCGACGTCGATGCGCTTTCCCCTCTGCGTTTCATGCGTGCCGTCAGTTTCATGGGGAACACCTTCGAGGGTCCCATGCCCGACTGGAAGAAGGTCGGCGCCATCAAGGCCTTGTATTTATCCGATAACCGATTCTCCGGCCAGATTGCGGTGGATGCCTTTAGGGGCATGTACTCTCTCAAGAAAGTCCACCTAGCCAACAATAACTTCACCGGGCCCCTCCCCACATCCCTCGAATCACCTAAGCTCATTGAGTTGAAACTCCAAAACAACCACTTCACCGGCACCATTCCTAAAATCAGCTCCGACTCTCTCAAAGAGCTCGACCTCTCCAACAACCAATTGGAGGGCCCCATCCCCACTGCCCTCAACCTCATGGATCCACTCGCATTCGCGGGTAATAAAGCACTATGTGGGGCCCCTCTCTCCAACGCATGCGATCCCACTCTTTACCCTCCGTCATCATCCTCATCCTCATCTTCATCTTCCTCATCACCACCATCATCATCTTCATCAAGAACTCCCATCGCATTGATAATACTGTTGATCCTTGTGGGGATCTTACTCCTTCTCCTAGTCATCTTCCTCCTCGCAAAATTCTGCAAGCACGGCAGCATAAACGAGACTCCGCAGCTGGGGAAGCCCATTACAGCGGCTGTTGACATCGAAAAGGCCCCATCGGCACCAGCCGCAGCCGCAGTGGCAGTGGCAGTGGCAGAAGCAGATGCGGCGGGAATCCTGGCAGGAGGGAAAAGGTCGGATCAGCACCAGCCTGGTAAGCTGTCGTTCGTGGATGAGAGGAGGCACAAGTTTGACCTGCAGGATCTGATGAAGGCTTCGGCAGAGGTTCTGGGAAGTGGCAACTTTGGGGCATCGTACAAGGCGGTGCTGGTAGACGGGGAGGCGCTGGTTGTGAAGAGATTCAAGCAGATGAACGGCATTGCTCGGGAAGACTTCCATGAGCACATGAGGAGGCTAGGGAGGCTCAACCACCCCAACCTGCTGCCACTCGTTGCCTATTTGTTCCGCAAGGAGGAGAAGCTCTTGGTATTCGACTTCGTAGATAATGGCAGCTTGGCGGCCCTTCTGCATGGTCCATATACAAACCCTAAATTAGTCATATATGGATGGATGGATTGATTGATTGATTGATGCAATTGTGTGTGTACAGGAAAACACTCTGGGGTGCTTAACTGGGTTACGAGGTTGAAGATCATTAAGGGGGTGGCAAAGGGGCTGGTATATCTCCAAAATGAGGTTCCAACCATTACAGTGCCGCACGGGCACCTGACATCATCCAACGTCCTCTTGGACAGCGAATACAACCCACTCCTCATGGACTACGCTCTCCACCCGGTCGTCAACTCCACTTATGTCCACAACGTCCTGCTCGCCTACAAGTCCCCCGAGTACGCTCAGCACGGCCGCATTTCCAAGAAAACCGACGTTTGGTGCCTCGGCACCCTCATACTCGAGATACTCACCGGAAGATACCTCTCTCACGCCACCACCACCGACCTAGCCGCCTGGATCAACGGCATTGCCGGTGAGGAATACTCTAAAGTTTTTGACAAGGACATGGAAGCTAGCGCCGTCGGAAGCAGGAACCAAATGGAGAAGATGTTGCAGATAGGGATATCGTGTTGTAAAGAGGATGCCGATAAGAGATGGGATTTGGAGGTGGCCGCTCGACAGATTGATCTTGTTCAGCTTGACGACTGATTATGCTCTACCTCTCTCTTTCTATCTTTACTTACTCGCAACTCACGATCATATATCCATTTTAATCAAATAAGATGTTCATTCAATTTGTATAAATATTGATGGATCCACTTTCAATACTACCCATCTGTATGTAAACTTCATTAATCACATGCAACCTAGACTTACTATCTCTCTCGCCTTCTCTTAAGGGAACTGAATATACAATATTTGTGTGCACTTGCACATGACAATTAAGAGCGGTGTTAATTGTGGTCCATGGTCGTTGCATATACATAAACATAAGGTTATTAGGATAGTCATCAATGTATACTAACTACAAATCAAATCTCAACCACTAGATAAAAAAATGAAATAATGAGAATTGTGGATTTTAAAAACACGGAGATCATATTAAGAGCATTTTGGTCCATTCCAAAACACGGGGGTCACCAGGGACGGACATAACATAGGCTAAGTTGCCGCTACAACAAGGGCTTGGCCGGTGCTATCATCTCATATTCACGTGCTTTTTTGTTTACAGATGAGATGATGAGAAAGGGTAACAGGGGCACAGGCGATGGAGAGGAAAAGTGGGTAGAGAGAAGAAAATAGTACTCCCTCCGTCCTCCAAATTTTGTCATAGTTTGATCAGGCACGGGTTTAAGAAATGTAATGGAAAATGAGTTGAAAAAGTTGGTAGGATGCGGGTCCTACTTTTAAAGTATTAGTTTTATAATAAAATGTGAGTGAGAATACGTTAGTAGAATGTGGGGTCCATTACCAAAAATGGTAAAAAGTGAAATGTGACAAATTTTGTGGGACGGTCGGAAATGAAAAAATGTGACAAAATTTCAGGGACGGATGGAGTATTTGTCATTAAATTTCAGCACCGACTCATATATCAATTTCTGGTTCAGTCCCTAGGGGTCACTTTTTTATTATTTTAGTTCTCATACTTTCTGTTTATATAAAAGGAGCTAAAGCGATTTAAAATTGACCTATGTGTTCTGGAATGAACTAAAACACCCTTAACATAAAATCCGTATATTCAAAATCTGCCCAACTCATACTTCTATTTTTCGATCTAATGGTTGAGATTTGATCTCTAGTTATACATTAAGATATGGTTATACATTGATCACTATGCTAGGGTTATATATATATATATATATATATATATATATATATATATATATATATATATATAGGGTATTCATCTACCAAAATACACCCTTAAGTCCAAAAATACAGACTAAATCTGAAGCGTTGGATCTGATTATGGGCGGCCATGATTTAGGCTTGACCATCATAAATTTATGGCATAATAAGGTATAATAGAGTCATAAAAGGGTAAAAAAGGAAAAAAAATATGCCCAGACGAACTGTTATTTCTTCGCGGATTTCATGGAATCACCACTCCACACGCCATTACGCTGATTGTTCGGTTCCCGCCTATTCACTTCGTCTCTCCCCCAAAATATATCTAACGCCACCCAAAAAACCCTAATCACCAAAATCAAACATTACTTCTGTAATTTCTGAAGCGGCACAACATTTACTAGCTCCAACCACTCTTAGTTCAGTCAAAGAGGCGTCCAAAATACGCGCTCCAGCCCAGACAATATTTCCCCAACCGACCAAGCACCGAACGGGAAAATCAAACAATCAGCCACGACAATGGTGAATACTCGAGCTTCTGGATCAGCTACGACCGACGGAAAAGGTTAGATGTTTGTAGTATCCCATAGCCTATACCGCTTTCAAATACATCAAAACTAAAAGTGTTTTTTTGTTCAACTAGTGTATGAACGGAGGAACCCAAAAAATAAGCCACCACGGATCCCCAAAGGTCATACCGGTAAATTGTTTTCCCCTTCTTGTTTAATTAATGAGTTAATACCGTAGCAATTTTGGAAGCAACGTATGTAATTGTGATATTGTTCATAAGCAAAAGCCCATTCGGCAACAAAACCAACAACAAATTGGTCTGTGAGTGTATGCATGACATAAATCCATATTATTAATAGTATCATGCTTATTATGACCTAACATGTTTATATGTTATTATGACATATATTAGTGCATATTTTGACATGAAAGTGT
>NW_024599617.1:0-33636 GCF_004379255.2 Salvia splendens
GTTTTTCACTTGTTTGGAACTTATCAAGATACTTTGAGCAAGTTCTTGTGGCGTTCAACCATACGAGGTTCTTGGCTGATTACATAGCCAACGGGTCGAGGTTTTCCAAGCTCTGGAAGTGGATCAAACCAGATTATCAATCAAGGGAGTCCGCTGCCAAACCTTATACGTGGGGTTCTTGGATCAATATATCCAACGGGTCCTTCGTCCTATCCCAATCCATATCATTTGGTATCACAAGCCATCTGGTATTGATCTATTCTTAGCTTTACCTTACATTCATATCTTAGTTTCAAAAAAAAATTGAAAAAAAAAAGTGAGAAAGGCTAGCACAACTTTATCTTCATTTTATCTAGTTGTTGCAAAAAAGAAAATAAAAAGGGGCAAAAAAAAAAAAGTACATATAGTAAACATTTTTTTTTTAAAAGCACCCCGAGGGTGGAGGGTTAAGGCGGACCCACACCTGTGCATTACCAACAGCAATTGCAGCCAAAACAAACAACCATTGAGCCGCCCAAAAGTGACGGCTCACCACGACCAATTAGAGTACAACGAGGGCCTCCCCAATAAACTAGGGTGGTCATCTAAATACTCTTAGCATCCCTATTACAATTATAATGATGCAGCCATCGCATCGTCAAAAACTTAAGTCCGTCACCTAGTTGAGGCCAGCGATAGGGGTGCCCCCACATGGGACAACCCCTCCCGGATCGAGGTCCTCGATGAAGCCCTCCATTTCCCGGCTTAGGAACCCTCATTGAGCCAATGCCCGGCTCATTTGCACCCTAGTCGTCGGCCCTAAAAGTAACCGTTGCTACGTTCTCCTTAAGATGCAACTTATCATTGTGGAGAGCTCTGATGTACCCATCACCCTCGTGGACCTTTCCTTTCTTCTTCCTAGACACCACTTGGAAACCATCGTCATCTACCTGGGCTTGCACCCTCGGTGTTGCTTTCAAGCTAGGAGCCGCTTCCGCACCGCTCGTCTCTTTGTGTGTCCCCGGCTCGGTCTCCCCCTTTGGCATAGACCCTTGGCCCGGCTCCGGGTTGTGGGTGCCATGCACGTTAGTTTTCAGCCTCCATTCCCGGCGGATGGGATTTGACGCAGAGTGGGGTCGGCGGGGTTGTGGTGGTCGGGTGGGATCCGTGGTGGCCTGCTCCTTTCTCCTCCCTAGGATAAGGCATGTTTCCTTGACGTGCCCAACATGCTTACATTCCGCACAAAATAGGGGAATCCGATCCCATACCACCTTGTACCTAGTGTCTTTGGCTAGGATGTTGAGAATGATCTCCACCGGTGGAGGCGTCGAGATATCAATCTCAATACACATCCGGGCAAAGGTGAGTCGGGTTTGGTTGAAGGTCGCATGGTCCACTTGGATTGGCTTCCCCAACAACTTGCCAATCGCAATGAGGGCTACTTGGTCATAGAGATGGATCGGGAGTCCCACCACCTTACACCAAACGGCGGCAATAGGTGTCTCAAAAAATGTGTCGAACTCCGGAGTCCATTTGAACACCCGCATTGGGTGATGCTCGACAAACCAAACCGGCGCTCCATTGGGACCATTGAGCATCCGGCCGTAATCTCGTACATCACGGAATTGGATTAGGATGTGCTTGGCGTTAACGAACTTCCATTTGAATCCATCGACGAAGTTGATGTTGGAAAGGGATTTTTGGATTTGTTGTGGTGTTGGGAGGGTGTGGGAGAACTTTCCGATAATGGCGTGCCCTACCTTGTCCACCAAGCACTTTGTTTCCTCGTTTGAGAATGTAAGCGAAGGGATCCCTTCACACCATCCGAATGTCCCCATCTCCGTGTCGTGATCAGCATCAAGGTTCACCGCGTTGGATTTCGGTGGTCCTCCACTATCCAGCCCGGCACCCGTGTTCGCGGGCTTTTCATCTAGATCTGGCTCAACAGGTTGGGTCTCGGCTTGAGCGGCCTTGTCCGTGATGAATTCCAGCGAGTGACCCAACGTCGGCGGACTCCCAACGGGGGAGGCCACGTCGATGCCTACCTCAGACGCCGAGTGCTTGGGTAGGATTTCCGGCTGGTCCCTGTCCTGGTCCAGCAGCTTGTTCGGCGGGTCCGACGGGTTATCCGGCGCCGACGGCTTCCCGTTGAGCCCGGCCTCACCCCCTCCATTGTCCTCGGCCTTGAAATTTGTACCATCACCAGATTTGAATTGCAAGAGGCTTTGACCCATAAGGGAGTCACATGTCTCACTAGCTAGTACATGCCTATCCTTTTCCGGAAATGGTGCAGCAAGAGTGGGTGGGTCAAAAAGCATGTTGGCACCATACCTTTCCGAGGATGTGTCCTCGTCCAAGACAGCTGCACTTGCAGCCGCCTCCACGCGCGTTGACCGGAGTACCCCTTGTGCAACGGCCTCATTCACCTCCGGTAATGCACCCTCCAGCCGAGTTCCGGTCACAACTTCCGGCTGGTGCCTGGCCGAGCCGTCCTTTTGTCCCATGGAGAAACGGAGCTCCCCCGCGAGTAATGGGAGAACTCCCGGCACCACCTCAAACGCTCCGGTGCTGGCTTCAAAAGGGCCAGGTCGTGCCTTTCTCTTCCATCGGCCCTTCTCTCTCCCCCGGGCAGGGAGCTCCAACCGTCTTTTCCGGCAATGGCGCTACCTCCACCATTAGTTCCAGCAATAAGCTCATCGAACTCAAAGACAATCTTCTTCCTCACCCTTCCGGTCTCCGTCAATGGCACACAAGCGCTGCGTTTTGTATTACCACCGTTTTTAATGGGGTGGGGAGTGGCTGACTTTTTCATATTCCGTTTCGCATTAGTTGGTCGGAAAACCCATTTCGGCGAGGGAGAGGGACTCGTGCCCTTGACCTCCTTCCCCGGTGAGTCCCTTCCGGGCTGGACCATGACCGACGTTAGGCCGGCCGCATATCCACCTCACCCAAAGGTGAGGGAGACCGTCGGCGTTGGACGTGAGATGGTTGGGGCAAGACTTTCTAGAGAGATGTGGGAGCTTCTCTCACTATATGGCAATTGGTAACCTCTTAGGCAAGCCAAGTACATATAGTAAACATCTTTACCTTCTTTTATCCATTATCTTTTTTTGCTTTACAAAAAGAAGCAAACAAAAAAAACCAGAAAAAAAAAACCCAAATACATTTTTCACATTATTTTTCTCGACCATTTCCTTTCATCCTTCATTCAAGGGCTAAAGTTGGTTGATTTCTATTTGTTCTTGTTTGTTCTTGATTTGTTTTATACTTGTGTTTTCTTTGCAAAAGAGAAAGAGTGGTAAAAGGCTTGAGAGGTGAGGTTATTTGAGGGGAGGTAAAAGCCAACGAGTGATATACACGAGTGTTTTGTGAGGTTTATTTTTTGTGTGATACACGAGTGAACTGTGAGGATGGATTCTACTGACGATCATATTCCAGTTGATCCTACGTTGAAAGCCATGCAACAATAATTTGCAAGGTTTGCACGGATTCTGGAAAGTGTTTCAGGGCGGTTGGAGAGGCTAGAAGTTCAGGAAACAAATGAAAATAATAACGAGGAGGAAGAGAGTGGAGGAGAATATGATGCTTCATATAGGCATCGAAATGAGAGAGGTGGAAACGGTAGAAGAGGGCGTACAAATGAAGTGGATGGTGATTTGAGAAGCATCAAACTGAAGATCCCAACATTCCAAGGAAGGAGTGACCCCGAAGCTTATTTGGAGTGGGAGAGAAAGGTGGATCTCATCTTTGAATGTCACAACTATTCCGAGGAGGAAAAGGTTAGACTTGCTGCTATTGAATTCGCTGACTATGCTATAGTTTGGTGGGATCAATTGACAACTAGTACAAGGCGATATGGAGGAAGACCGGTTTCGACTTGGGAAGAAATGAAAAGCATAATGCGTAAGAGATTTGTACCTTCTCATTATTTTCGTGAATTGTATCAAAAATTACAATCTATGAAACAAGGTACTAAATCTGTTGATGAGTACTACAAAGACATGGACATTGCCATGATTAGGGCAAATGTTGAAGAAGATAGAGAAGCAACTATGGCTCGATTCTTATGTGGGCTGAATAGGGAGATTGCAAACATTGTAGAGCTTCAACACTATGTGGAGTTGGAGGACATGGTTCATATGGCCATGAAGGTGGAGGGACAATTGAAGAAGAAGGGAACAATCCAAAAGAATTTTTCAACAAGTTCTCATTCTTCAAGGACAAAAGAGTGGACTTCATCCAAATCCAATTTTGGGGCAGGTTCTAAACCCCAAAATGAAGCGTCGACATCCAAGTCCAAAGAATTTGAGAAGGGTAAAGGTATTTCTACTTCTACTTCTACTCGAAATAGAGATATCAAATGTTTTCGTTGTCAAGGTGTTGGACACATTGCATCTCAATGTCCAAACAAAAGGGTGATGATTTTGAAGCCAAATGGAGAGATAGAATCTGAAAGTGAACGTGAAGATGATGATGATGAGGAGGAGGATAAACAATTGGAGGAGATTGGACCAGAACATGGAGAACTTTTGGTCGTTCGAAGGGCTCTAAACATGCAAAACAGAAATGATGATCAACAAAGGGAGAACATCTTCCACACAAGGTGTTTGGTCCAAGGTAAACTTTGCATAATGATTATTGATGGTGGTAGTTGTGCAAATGTTGCAAGTTCTGAAATGGTGGAAAAGTTGAGCGAGTTCGAGTGACTAAGCGAGTTCTAATTTCGAGTGACTAAGCGAGTTCTAATTTCGTTTTCAATTGGCAATTATAAAGATGATGT
The DNA here is from genome assembly GCF_004379255.2 of Salvia splendens. NCBI lineage: Eukaryota > Viridiplantae > Streptophyta > Magnoliopsida > Lamiales > Lamiaceae > Salvia > Salvia splendens. The sequence goes on from NW_024599617.1 coordinate 4,760, forward strand.
TCTTTGTGATGTTGTGCCAATGCATGCTAGTCACATTCTTTTGGGGAGGCCATGGCAGTTTGATCGTAGAGTGACTTATGATGGATTTCACAACCACTACACCTTCAAGCACAACAACAAGTCTATCATGCTTGTCTCTTTGACACCTCAACAAGTTCAAGAAGATCAATAGAAATTATCTCAAGCAAGGAGAGCTCGTGAGGTTGAGAGAAAAAAAAGCGAGGGCATTGAAAAAGAGTCGAGTGAAAAGAGTCGAGAGAAAAGTAAGAATGAGGGAAAAGAAAAAAAGAATTTCTATGTGAGAGCAAAAGAAATAAAGAGTGCAATAGTTAAAGAAAAGAGTGTTTTCATCTTAGTGTACAAAGAGTCTTTGTTTACCACTAACGAATTAACCACTTCTTTGTCAAGTACTTTTGTGTCTCTTTTACAAGAATTCGAGGATGTCTTTCCCGAGGATGAACCAAGTGGATTACCTCCATTAAGAGGTATTGAACATCGAGGAATGAGAACTTCGAAGTGAGAGAAGCTCCTCCTTCTCTCTAAAATTCTCCACCCTACTGTACCACCTTTGACCTCCGCCGCCAATCTCCCACCACCACCTCGCCACCCGACGACATTCGCCGACCCCAGCCACCACTCCCTCGTCCAACGGTTCATCACCTTTCTTCATCCTCCTTGGTGGTTACCACCCTGCCGTCCTCCTCCCAATCCCACTCCGCTTGTCACCCCCGGCCCATCCCCGACGAAAGCGACTTCATCGTCGGACTTGGCTCGCGGCTCCCGTTCAATCTCTACTCCACGTCTCGGCCACACCTTGCCGAAGCCCTCTCGGCTGGCCGAAACAATGGGGCAGCCGCCGGACCCCGATTGAAAAGAGAGACACTCCGGCCATTAATCCGGTTCATTTGCCTGACATTGGTTCCGGGGATGAGGGAGCTCGGGTCCTCTCCGATCAGCAAATGGTCTTCCGAGCTGGCGACGCCGCTTCCCTTCAACGTCCTACCAAATCCATGGAACTAAAATTGCTAAAGCAAAGCTCAAAGCCCGGAAAAGTACGCCGGCGCCTCCTACTAAAGGCAATGGTCGTAAGAGATTTGTCCCGTCTCCGATGCCCGAGGACAAGCAACTAAGGAAGAAGATAGACTTCGGTGAGGAGGAAGGACCTGCGGCCGGTAGTCCCAAATGCAAAGGATCCCTGTTCCCGGCGACTCCGTCCCTCGACTTGGGGGTCTCTTCCAGGATGGAGGACCCCGTATTGCCTCATAAGAAGGAAGAGGAAGCGGAGCATTGGAATGAATGTGAAGAAGAGTTCGATGGCCCCAACGGTAGAACCGTACCGGAAGGAGGCGGCCCGCCGGAATCTGCTGCTCCCGCCGTCGAGCTTATGGCCGTTTCCGGCGAAGTCCCCCCCCTCCACAATCCCCAACCAAAGCTTGCTAGGTCACGTGAAGTTCAAGCTGCCCCATGTGTTGTCCCTGCCCCATTGGAAAGTGGAAAAGCAAACCTACCTAATCTTGAGGCAGGTACAAAGTTGACTTGGAAAGCACCAATCCACCTTTCCTACCTAAGCCATCAGGTACAAAAGCAAACTTGCCTAAAATGTTAGCAAGTACAATAGCTCCCCTTGAAAGTGCCTTCTCCCCTTTCCCCTCTTGTATGGCACGAGCTGCATCGTTTGGATCTCCACCAAGGAACCCAAAACTAGATGAGATCCTACACCTTGCAGCGTTGGACTCGGTGGAAATGCTGGATGCAGCGGCGGCGCAGCCTCTTCGTACCGGAAACCTACCGGCGGCCAGTTACAAACCTCCGGAGTTCCCCCAAAACTCTTCGGGATGCATGCAAAGTATCACACACACTCCTTGGGATGGGAGTGGACCTTCTCTTGAGGACTTCCCTCCTCTCGAACGAGGACGAACTAGCAAGATCCGAGCTTCGTTTGAGGCCAGCTCGAAACATTATTGTGCGGAGCTCGGCCAGCCGCGGCCTAAGTCGAACCCTAACGCCAACCGAGAAAAGCTTGTTACCGAGACGACGAACAAGGCCACGCCTAGTGCCGAGATGGTTGTAGTGACAAGGGAAACACCAACACCCAACGATACGCCTATGGATGATGCCGAGAAGATCCACATCGAGAATGAAAAGGCCGAGAAGATCCACACCGAGAATGAAAAGGCCGAGAAGATCCACACCGAGAATGAAAAGGCCGAGAAGATCCACACCGAGAATGAAAAGGCCGAGAAGATCCACACCGAGAATGAAAAGGCCGAGAAGATCCACACCGAGAAGGGAAAGCCGAAAAGCCGAGAATGGAAAAAGCCGAGAAGGGCACACAACGGCAACGTAGGTGCCGAGAAGACCCTAACCGAGAATGGAAAAGCCGAGCACAACAACCCGAAGAGAAGTGGAAATACACCTAATGTCCACGGCGGATGCCGCAAAACAAGGGCTGAATGAAGTTAATCAACATGGGGGGGTAGATGATACCCGGGGCCCTCGTCGTGGCCGAAATCGATGGCGGACTTGTTTAAGGGTACACCTTTGGGCTCGGCGAGTAACACTCTACAAGGCGGGGGCGAAGGCGCCTCAAGCCACCCCGACCGGCCGAAAAACTTTGGCGGACATGCTTAAAAGCTCGACTGACCCTATCGGCCCTCAAGCCTTTGAGCCGGATAAGCTCCAAAATATTGGATTTGCCTCTGTGTCCGACGGCATCCCGGCCATTTACTTCTCCGGAGCGGAAACTCAAAAGCTAGCTGAGCGCATGGGCCACGCCATTGTGGGTAAGTTCTCTCACTCTATCCCCACGGGACTTCAAATCCAAAAGACCCTTAATAATATTAAACTTCGGTGTGGATTTAGTTGGAAGTACATTAATGCTAAACACATTCTCATTCAATGCGAGGACTTGGCGGACTATGCCCGAATCCTTGGAGGCCCAAAGGGTACGCCCGTATGGCTCATTGACCGACACCCGATGAGGGTCTTCAAATGGTCCCCGGACTTTGATGCATATTGCGAGTCCCCCATTGCGGCAATTTGGTGCAACCTAATTGGCCTCCCCATTCATCTTTTCGACCAATCTGCCTTATTCGCCATCGGCAAGCTTCTCGGCACTCCAATACAAATTGATCGAGCCACGGCAAACAAGACTCGACTTTCATTTGCCCGAATTTGCGTCGAGATAGACATCACAAAACCGCCTCCCGAAGAGATAATCCTTGACCTTGGTGGGCGAGAAACGGTGCAGCGAGTCCGATGGGACAAAATACCATCATATTGCCAAGAATGCAAACACGTCGGCCATTCAAGTGAGGTGTGCTATGCGACGGGCAAGAAGGAACGGCCGCCGAAGAGAAATTACCACAACGGCCCGCCAAACAGCCACAACCCGAGAGACAAACCGAGAAGGGGAAACAAGATACGGGGAAGAATGTCCCCAACTCCAATGAATGGAAACGTCATGGGAAGAAACAAGGCAAGGCCGGTGATCGACCAAACAATAACAATACAATTGGGGAGGATACCGGTGATATTTCTTGGGAGGGACCGGACATTATGGGTGACTCTACTTTGGGGAGCAGATCGAGCTCCGGAACTCAAATGCGGGGCTCAAGCCCGAGGTTGGGAAGTCCCCGCCGAATGGGGGGAACCTTTCGCACCCCACCACCGAACCACCAACAACACGTGGGAACATGGAAGTGGAGTGGGGCTCCCCCAATGCGAGGGCGCTCGGTTTCACCAGATTATCGAAGGAATCCGAGAGGAGGCGCGCGCCATGCTATGACAAGGGGGCGTGGGTTCTTCTCGGCAAAGAACCACATGAGCACTAACCAATATTACTCTCTCATGGCGAATGGAGAATTTGATGTTGAGAATTGTGGGGATGTGGACGAAGACCCCATGGAGTTGTACGGGGGGGACGAGAGGTTTGGAGGCAACATTCCGGCCGACGACGCCGAGGAGGCCGCCCCGAACAAAGAGCAACACCGCATTGACTATCAAGGAGGGCCTTCATCCTCTTTGGGTACGCACCCTTCTTGTCAATGATGTCTTACAATTTCATGTTTTGGAACGTGAGGGGGATCGCGAACGCGCCCACTCAAAACGTTTTAAAAAGACTTATTAGTTGTCATAATGTTTTATTTCTTGCAATAATGGAACCGCTCACTCCCCCGGACCCGGACCGATTCTCCAAAGCCTTGGGGCTACCCTACATTGGTTCGAACACGAACGGGAAGATTTGGTTGTTTGCGGAAAGAGGGGTCCACCTTTGATATTGAGGATGACTCGGAACAAATTCTTCACGGGCGCCTCAAGTCCCACCGCCTTGCTAGACCGGTGGCCATTTCAGCCGTGTACGCCAAATGCACAAGGGTCGAAAGACATCACTTATGGGACAAGATGAGGGAGATCGCCGGGCCTCTCGAGGGAACACCTTGGATCATCGGTGGTGATTTCAACACCATCCTATCACACCAAGACAGAGTCGGAAGTGATACCCAACCGGCAAGCCGAGATGGTTGATTTTGCGGAGGCAACGGAAGACTGTAGGCTGCTTGATCCTGGATTTGATGGAGCGGCATTCACATGGGCCAAGAATGGCCTTTTTGAAAGGTTGGATAGAGTGCTTGTCAGTGAGGAATGGACTAAGACCTTCGAGGCTACCCGGGTAACGAATCTCCCCCGGGTTGCCTCGGACCATGGACCAGTTCTTGCAAGGTGCACGAAGCTGAACACATCCGCTGGAGCCAAGGCATTCAGGTTCCAGAACATGTGGATCCGGCATGAAGGATTCATGGCCGTAGTGCAAAAAACATGGGAGGAGCCCACGGGGGCGGGTGGACTCCTAAACATTCAAATCAAGCAGGCCAGAGTTAAAAAGGCTCTTAAGGAGTGGAACAAAGAGGTTTTTGGGAACATCCATTCTAACCTAAAGGAAAAGGAGGAAGAAATTGCTGTGGCTCAAGCTAGTTTCGAGGCAAGGCCGACACCGAATCACAGGACAGCAATCAACAAACACATTGCCGAGTACATCCTTTTGTTGAGAATGGAAGAAGATTTTTGGCGACAGAAGGCAGCCTTGAGGTGGCTTGCCGAGGGAGATAAAAATACCCGGTTCTATCAAAGCTGGGTGAAACAAAAGAGGGTCCGTCTCCGCATCCACTCAATTCGTGCCAATGGGCAGGAGCTCACCGAGGAAGCCGAGATTAAAAAGTCCGCAGTGGAGTTTTACCAACAACTCCTTGCCCCCAACAATCCGACACTTGAAGATCCAGACCTCGACCTAATCCAGCAGGCCCACTCAGCCGAGCAGTTCGTTGGCATCGCAGACGCCCCAAGTGCGGATGAGGTCAAGAGTGCCACCTTTTGCATTTCCGGAGATAGTGCACCCGGACCCGACGGCTTCTCGGCCACTTTCTATCAAGCCTGCTGGCACATTGTGGGGCCGGAGGTAGTGGAAGCAATCAGACAGTTCTTCAGAGGGGCCTTCCTGCCAAGGAGCATCACGGCCACAAGCATTGTCCTTATCCCAAAGAAGGCCTCGCCAGAGTCATGGACCGACTACCGACCCATTAGTCTTTGCAATGTTTTAAACAAGATCATTACCAAGGTACTCACCTCTCGCCTCTCCCCCTTCCTTCCACAGGTCATCTCCCCAAACCAAAGTGGGTTTGTCAAAGGCCGGCTCCTTAATGACAACGCACTACTGGCTCAAGAAATGTTCCATGAGCTTGCTAGATGCTCTCCAGCGCCTAATGTGGCTGTAAGATTGACATGGCTAAAGCCTATGATAGGGTCCAATGGCCCTTCCTCTTCAAAGTTTTACGCCGTATGGGATTCCCGGATCCATGGATTTCACTTATGGAGAGGTGTATTGGCTATTGCTGGTTCTCGGTTCTTGTTAACGGGGCACCCTCGGGCTTCTTTAGATCAACTCGAGGACTTCGACAAGGAGACCCGATCTCCCCTGCTCTGTTCGTGATCGCTGCGGAATACCTGTCCCGAGCCTTAGATAAGCTCATCCTTGGCCAAAAGGACATGACGTTCAAAGCCTCCCGAAGATGCATGGAGATCAGCCATCTAGCCTATGCGGACGACATAATTATCTTCACTCAAGCGGCGGCAATGCCTATGCGCCGGCTAAGAGCTTGTCTCGAGAAGTATGAAAGAGTCTCCGGCCAACAAGTCAGCCTTGCCAAGAGTAATTTCTATATCGCCGAAAACCATGAGCATTGGGCAAACTTGATCCAGGCGGAAGGAGGCTTCTCTAGAGGGGCCTTTCCTTTTCTCTACCTCGGTGTCCCTATCTACCGTGGAGTCAAGCGCACGGACATGTTCCTCTTCCTACGGGAAAAGATTGCAAGAAGGATTTCAGGATGGGCACACCGTCACCTATCCTTTGGAGGAAGGCTTACGTTGATTAAGAGCACTCTTGAAGCGATCCCCTTGCACATCTTCCAAGCTGTCGAGCCCACGACCGGTACCCGTAAAGCAACTTGATCAACAAATGGCCCGATTCTTTTGGGGGTCTACGAATGAGAAGAAGCGGACCCATTGGATTGGATGGGAACAAATGTGCCGCCCCACTGAAGAAGGAGGCCTTGGGATCCGAAAAACTAAGGAGGTCCTCCGCGCCTTCAATATCAAACTTTGGTGGCGCTTTCGGGAGCAAAACTCCCTTTGGGCAAGATACATGATGGCAAAATATTGCACCAACTCCACACCGCTCACCTTGAGACTGCCGAGCAGGAGTAGCCCTACGTGGAGAAGGCTCTCAAGAGCCTGGCCCCTCGCGCAACCGCACATGAGATGGCTAGTGGGACAAGGGGACATCTACTTCTGGGATGACATTTGGTTTGGTAATAGTCCTCTGAGGGAAATTAGCCTTGATGATAGGGGAAGACCAACCACCCGGGTGTCGGAGTTCATTACAAATGGTGTTTGGGATGTGCCCAAGCTCCAACTCCTTCACAATCAGGCCGGCCTTCCTCAGCATGTTATCGATGGCATCATTAATACACCGATCCTCCATGACGAACAGGATATCCTTAGGTGGAATCTCTCTAAGCATGGGGAATTCACGGTGGCTTCGACATGGGACACACTCCGAGGGCGAAACCCGATCATCCAAGGTTTGGGGGATGTTTGGAAGGCGGGACTCACCAACTCAATAGCCATCTTTATCTGGAGGCTACTCTCCAATCGGGTGCCGGTTGACACAAAACTTCAATGGCGGGAGATTGAGCTAGCCTCTAAGTGCCAATGCTGCCCAATTCGATCCGAACATTGAGTCCCTCCAGCACCTCTTCATTCAGGGATTCGGAGCCCGTAGAGTATGGAGAGAATTTGATGAATGGTTTGAAGGTACATCCCCCCGCCTTTCAATCAATGACACAATCCCAACGAGAATTGAAGTTTGGATGCAAAGATGCAATCAGCCGAATAGGAAGCACCTTAGCCGAGCCATGCCCTACCTCATCCTATGGTTCATCTGGTCGGAGAGGAATAGGAGCCGACACCAAGATACAAGATTTAAACCCCACAATGTAATATGGCAGGTCCACATGTACATCCGGAATTCTATGGTAAACGGGTGCCTGAAGCCGAAGCACTGGCGAGGAGTTAAACTTGGAATTAACATCCCTCAACAAGCGGAAGCCATTCGGGCGTTGCCTCTCGCCATGGCGATCAAATGGGAGCCACCGGACCCCCCTTGGATTAAAGTGAATACGGATGGTTCCTTCAATGAAGCGATCAACAAAGCAGGAGGGGGGAGGAGTCATTCGCGATTTCTCGGGTAAAATGCTTGTGGCCTTTTGCATACCTTTTGAAGCACAATCGGCTCTGGAGGCGGAATTGTTGGCAATGATCCACGGGCTGAACATCGCCAAGGAATTTGGCCTCCCTATTTGGATCGAATCAGACGCCGAACAAGCTATCAAATTGATTAATGGGGCAGGATGGGGACCGGCGCTAGCCCGGGAAGCCATGGCGCATCTGATCCTTCTTAAGCGCCAACTTAAATTCTGTGCCACCTTCATTCACCGGGAGGGAAACAAGGCGGCGGATTTCCTTGCGAGAATGGGAACTAGGGAGAGATAGAGGCCAACAAATGCAACAAGACTCGGTGCCGAGAGAGCTTGCGGACCTCGTCCGCATGGATCAAATGGGCCTTTCACATGTTCGTACCCTAGGAAGGGACGGGGACTAGAATTGTTTTCACTTGCTTCTTGTAATTTTGTCGGGAGTATGATGAGGTCCGACCCTTGTGGGATCGGACCGCATACTACTCTTGGTTTTTGTCTTGGCACACCACCTTCGGGTGTGGCCGCGCTTTGTAATTACCTCATTTTGAAATATAGGGATGAGGGACCCACGAACCCTCCACCGTAAAGGTGTTTAAAAAAAAAAAAAAAAAAAAAAAAAAAAAAAAAAGGTATTGAACATCAAATTGACTTTGTTCCCGGTGCAGTTCTACCAAACCGACCAGCCTATAGGGCCAATCCCGAAGAGATTAAGGAAATTCAAAGGCAAGTGCAGGAGTTGTTGGAGAAAGGAAAAATCCGTGAGAGCATGAGTCCATGTGCTGTGCCGGTAATTGTTGTTTCTAAGAAAGATGGATCATGGAGGATGTGCACCGACTGTCGAGCAATCAACAAAATCACTGTAAAGTATCGCTATCCTATTCCTAGGCTAGATGATATGCTTGATGAATTGCATGGATCTGTTGTGTTTAGTAAGATCGATTTGAAAAGTGGTTATCATCAAATTCGCATTAGAGAAGGAGATGAATGGAAAACAGCCTTTAAAACAAAATTTGGTCTATATGAGTGGTTAGTCATGCCTTTTGGTTTAACTAATGCACCAAGCACTTTCATGAGATTGATGCACCATGTTTTGAGAAAATTCATTGGAAAATTTGTGGTTGTTTATTTGATGATATTCTTGTCTATAGCAAAAATATGGATGAACATCTTAACCATGTGCATGCTATTTTGGACACCTTAAGAAAAGAATCATTGTATGCTAATCTCAAGAAGTGTTCATTTTGCATGGATAAAGTTGTTTTTCTTGGTTTTGTTATAAGTGCTAATGGGATTGAAATGGAAAAGGAGAAGGTGAAAGCTATTTTAGAATTGCCAATTCCTCAAAATGTAGCACAAGTTAGAAGTTTTCATGGTCTTGCAAGTTTTCATAGGAGGTTTGTCAAGGATTTTAGTACAATTGCTGCACCTTTGAATGAAATTGTGAAAAAGGATGTTTGTTTTTATTGGGGAGAAAAACAAGAGCATGCTTTTAATCTCCTTAAAGAAAAACTTACAACTGCACCAATTCTTTCTTTGCCTAACTTTGATAACATGTTTGAGCTTGAATGTGATGCATCTGGAGTAGGCATCGGAGCTGTTTTGTTGCAGGATGGAAAGCCAATCGCTTACTTTAGCGAAAAGTTGAAAGGAGCTCAATTGAACTATCCAACGTATGACAAGGAGTTATATGCGTTGGTTAGAGCTTTGGAAACATGGCAGCATTACATCCAAGCCCCTTGGCCTAGCGGTAAAGGGTGCTGGATACCGCGTCTATCCTGGAGGTCTCAAGTTCGAACCCTGGGTGGCGTAATTTGTCTTTCCTCCTTGTTATAGGAGTTGATTTGTAATTTCCTCCTTCATATATATGATATAAATATATGAAGTTAATTTTTTTAAAAAAAAAAAAAAAAAAAAAAAACTTGGCAGCAATACTTGTGGCCTAGAGAGTTTGTAATTCATACGGATCATGAATCTCTCAAGTACTTGAAAGGTCAAGGTAAGCTTAGCAAGAGACATGTTAAGTGGGTGGAATTCATTGAATCATTTCCCTATGTAATCAAATACAAAAAGGGAAAAGAAAACATTGTGGCTGATGCATTGTCTCGGAGGTACATTTTGATCACTAATTTGAGTTCTAAGTTGCTTGGTTTTGAGTTGATTAAGGAAATGTATGATAATGACCCGGACTTTTCTTCTATCTATTTAGCTTGTGAGCATGCTGCATTTGACAAGTTCTATAGGCATGATGGCTATTTGTTTAGAGAAAATAAACTGTGCATTCCTAAAGGTTCTATGCGTGAATTGCTTGTGCGTGAAGCACATGGTGGTGGTTTAATGGGGCATTTTGGAGTCCATAAGACAATGGATGTTTTGCATGAACATTTCTTTTGGCCTAAAATGCGTGTGGATGTTGAAAGAATTTGTAAAAGATGCATAACTTGCATGCAAGCCAAGTCTAAATCACACCCACATGGTTTGTACAAACCGTTACCAATTCCTAGTGCACCTTGGGAGGATATTTCAATGGACTTTGTTGTTGGTTTGCCAAGAACAAAAAGAGGTAGAGATTCAGTTTTTGTGGTTGTTGATAGGTTTTCAAAATGGCACATTTTATCCCATGTCACAAAACTGATGATGCATCTCATATCGCTGATTTGTTCTTTAAAGAAATTGTCCGTTTGCATGGTGTTCCTAGATCAATTGTGAGTGATCGAGGTGCTAAATTTGTGAGTCATTTTTGGCGAGTGTTGTGGAATAAGTTAGGAACTAAGCTCTTGTTTTCTACTACTTGTCATCCATAAAATGATGGACAAACTGAAGTAGTTAATAGGACTTTGTCTCAATTACTACGAACTTTAGTTAAAAAGAACTTGAAAAGTTGGGAGGAATGCTTACCTTTTGCTGAATTTGCTTATAATCGAAGTGTTCATTCTGCTACTAACTTTTCTCCATTTGAAGTTGTGTATGGTTTTAATCCATTGAGCCCACTAGATTTGATTCCAATACCTATTGAAGATCGTGCAAGTCTTGATGGAAAAGCTAAGGCTGAAATGGTGAAAAGATTGCATGAAAGGGTAAGACTCAACATTGAAAAGAGGACAGAACAATATGCAAAGCAAGCCAACAAGGGTCGGAAACAAGTCATCTTTGAGCCGGGAGATTGGGTTTGGTTGCATATGAGAAAGGAGAGATTTCCTTCGAAAAGAAAGTCCAAGTTGCAGCCAAGAGGAGATGGACCATTCCAAGTTGGTGAATTAGATTCGAGGACGAATCCTCTTGAAGAAGAAGGGAATGATGGAGCTACACCCAAGCTGATCTACAAGGACAAGAAGATGGATCCATTGATCATTCAAAGTGGACCAATTACAAGAGCTAGAGCTAAGAAGATAAAGGAGTCCATGATGCTTTTAGTTGATGAAGTAAAAGCCCAATTCCAAGACCAATCTACATTGGGCCAAATGGTGAATATTATTCAAGTTAGTGGGCAGCCCAATGCATGAAGTTTGAGTCACTATATATCACATTTTGGAGGCCCAAATTGAAGATACATGATGCATTTTCGTCCAAGTTGGAGCAACCAAAATGAAGAGTCATTTTTAAGTTACTTTTTGAGTTAAATAAGTGACTTTAGATGTCCTAAAGTCACACCAATAGTTTAGGAGTTACTTTTCACTTATTATGAGTCATTCTAAAGGTCTTAAGTTGTACTAATGATATGAGACTTTCAAGAGTCCATTCTAGCCTATAAATAGCCTAGACTTTCATGATATCATTTGAGGACAGCATTGATCAAATACGAAAATAGACTTTGTCTTGTGAGTTGAATTCTCTTTGTAGAGTTTTTCACTTGTTTGGAACTTATCAAGATACTTTGAGCAAGTTCTTGTGGCGTTCAACCATACCGAGGTTCTTGGCTGATCATATAGCCAACGGGTCGAGGTTTTCCAAGCTCTGGAAGTGGATCAAACCAGATTATCAATCAAGGGAGTCCGCTGCCAAACCTTATACGTGGGGTTCTTGGATCAATATATCCAACGGGTCCTTCGTCCTATCCCAATCCATATCAGTGGGTCCCTCATCCCCATAAGATTACACGTAGCTATTACAACCAAAAGCAAGAACTATCAAAAAACAAAAAACACCACAAGACACGTAGGGGTCGTGTCACAAATGGCTCGACACCCGCCTACTCTACGGTGCCCTTCTAAACATCTTCCTCGGCGCGGACCCGGAAATTTGGGATCGCCATTCGTTCCATTCGGATGACATCTTGGACGGCTCTCAGCATGTCTTGGGCCTCCATAATTCGACTATTACTCAAATCAACACCTATCTTCGCAAGTAGGTCAGCCGCCTTATTGCCTTCTTGGTGTATGAAGTTGTTTGGAGGGTAAGTAGGCGCTTATGTATGGCCATGTGCACCATGGCTTGATGGTTTTTGAGCAGGCCCCAAATTTGGCCCTGTTAGGAGATTGAGTGCTTGCTCTCCGTCGGACTCAAGCTAAATTGGCTTCCCGAAATCTTTGGCCAACTTCAAACCATGGTCATGGCAAGCAGCTCGGCTTCGAGGGGTGACTGTGCTTCGAGGGGGAGCGCATAGGCGACGAGCAAATTACCCGAATGGTCTCAAATGAGACCGCCTCCCCTGGCTTTTCCTGTTGCTTCAATGAAGGACGCGTCCGTGTTGAGTTTTCTCCAGGCTGATCCGGTGGTTCCCACTTAACCATCATAGTAAGCCGCGGTGGACGCTGAGGTTCTGCATGGCTTGGGATAATGACTCCGAGCCTAACCCCTCTCCAATGTTTCGGCTTGAGCCTGCCATTGGCCATGCTGTTTCGGACGAAAGTGAGGGTCTGCCAAATCACATTGCTCGGTTTGAATTGAGTATCATGGTGACGGCTTCTATTTCTCTCTGCCCAGAGAAACCAAAAGATAAGGTAAGGCATGGCCCGGCTGAGGTGCTTCTTTCCCGGCTGCTGCACTCTTCGCGCCCACACTTCAATTCTTGTTGGGATCGTGTCGTTCAACCCGAGAGTGGGGGTCAATCCTTCAAACCACCCGTCAAATTCCCTCCACACTCGAGTCGCACCTGCGCCTTGTATGAAGAGGTGTTGGATAGACTCGGTACTTGGCCTGTGTCGGCAGTATTGGCATTTGGAGGCAAGTTCAATCTTGCCCCATTGTAGCTTTGAGTCAACAGGAATGCGATTAGATAGGAGCCTCCAATTGAAGATTGCGATGGTGGTTGTGAGGCCAGCCTTCCAAATATCCTCAAGACCTTGGATGATGGGCCGAGGCGACCTGATCGTCTCCCAAGTCGAAGCTAGCGAGAAGTCTCCTCGCCTTGATAGCGTCCATCGCGGGATGTGTGGCTCCCCGGATAGGATCGGGGTGTTGCAAATTTGATCAATGATCTGTTGGGGAAGGCCAGCCTGGTCATGAAGTACTTGAAGTTTGGGGACGTCCCAAGAACCATCCGTGATGAATTCCGAGACGGTCGTTGCAGGGCTTCCCCTCTCATCAAAACACAGCCCCTGAAGAGGGTCATTGCGAGCCAAATATCATCCCAAAAGTAGATCTTACCATGTCCAACAAGCCACCGAATGTGCGGTTGAGCATGGGCCCAAGCTTTGACCAGCCTCTTCCACGTCGGGCTATTCCTTCCCGTGGTCCTTGTGGTGAGTGGCGAGGATGCGGCGCAATACTTTCTCATCATGTAGCGAGCCCATAACGAATTCTGTTCTCTAAAACGCCACCATAGTTTGATGTTAAAGGCTCGTAGGACTTCGGTAAACTTTCGGATTCCAAGCCCTCCCTCGTTGGTGGGGAGGCACATTTGATCCCAACTAATCCAATGGTCCGTTTTCTCTCAGATGTCGAGCCCCAAAAGAAACGAGCCAATTGCTGGTCAAGGAGCTTAAGGGTACCGGCCATGGGCTCTATGGCTTGGAAGATGTGAATAGGAACCGCCTCAAGGGTACTCTTAATGAGAGTTAGCCTCCCTCCAAAAGATAAATGACGATGCGCCCATCCGGATATCCTTCTAGCAATCTTCTCTCGAATGAACATGAACATTTCTGTTCGCTTGACTCCACGATATATGGGGACCCCCAAGTAGAGGACAGGGAACGTCCCGCGACCAAATCCACCTTCAATTTGGATTGCATGCGCCCATTGCTCGTGTGCTCTAGCAATCTCTCCTTCTCTCTAAAATACTCCACCCTATTGTACCACCTTTGACCTCCGCCGCCAATCTCCCACCACCACCTCGCCACCCGACGACATTCGCCGACCCCAGCCACCACTCCCTCGTCCATCGGTTCATCACCTTTCATCATCCTCCTTGGTGGTTACCACCCTGCCGTCCTCCTCCCAATCCCACTCCGCTTGTCACCCCCGGCCCATCCCCGACGAAAGCGACTCCATCGTCGGACTTGGCTCGCGGCTCCCGTCAATCGCTACTCCACGTCTCGGCCACACCTTGCCGAAGCCCTCTCGGCTGGCCGAAACAATGGGGCAGCCGCCGGACCCCGACGAAAAGAGAGACACTCCGGCCATTAATCCGGTTCATTTGCCTGACATTGGTTCTGGGGATGAGGGAGCTCGGGTCCTCTCCGATCAGCAAATGGTCTTCCGAGCTGGCGACGCCGCTTCCCTTCAACGTCCGACCAAATCCATGGAACTAAAAATTGCTAAAGCAAAGCTCAAAGCCCGGAAAAGTACGCCGGCGCCTCCTACTAAAGGCAATGGTCGTAAGAGATTTGTCCCGTCTCCGATGCCCGAGGACAAGCAACTAAGGAAGAAGATAGACTTCGGTGAGGAGGAAGGACCTTCGGCCGGTAGTTCCAAATGCAAAGGATCCCTGTTCCCGGCGACTCCGTCCCTCGACTTGGGGGTCTCTTTCAGGTTGGAGGACCCCGACTTGCCTCATAAGAAGGAAGAGGAAGTGGAGCATTGGAATGAATGTGAAGAAGAGTTCGATGCCCCCAACGGTAGAACCGTGCCGGAAGGAGGCGGCTCGCCGGAAACTGCTGCTCCCGCCGTCGAGCTTATGACCGTTTCCGGTGAAGTCCCCTCCCTCCACAATCCCCAGCCAAGACTTGCTAGGTCACGTGAAGCACAAGCTGCCCCATGTGCTGTCCTTGCCCCATTGGAAAGTGGAAAAGCAAACCTACCTAATCTGGAGGCTGGGACAAAAGTTGACTTTGAAAGCACTAATCCACCCTTCCTACCTAAGCCATCAGGTACAAAAGCAAACTTGCCTAAAATGATAGCAAGTACAAAAGCCCCCCTTGAAAGTGCCCCCCCCCCCCTTTCCCCTCTAACATGGCACGAGTTGCATCGTTTGGATCCCCACCAAGGAACCCAAAACTAGATGAGATCCTTCATCTTGCAGCGTTGGACTCGGTGGAAACGCTCGATGCAGCGGCGGCGCAGCCTCTTCGTGCCGGAAACCTACCGACGGCCAGTCACAAACCACCGGAGTTCCCCCAAAACTCTTCGGGATGCATGCAAAGTGTCACACACACACCTTGGAATGGGAGTGGGGCATCTCTTGAGGACTTCCCCCCTCTCGAACGAGGACGAACTAGCAAGATCCGAGCTACGTTTGAGGCCAGCCCGGAACATTATTGTGTGGAGCTCGGCCAGCCGCGACCTAAGACGAACCCTAACGCCAACCGAGAAAAGCTTATTATCGAGACAATGAACAAGGCCACGCCTAGTGCCGAGATGGGCGTATTGACAAGAGAAACACCAACACCCAACGATACGCCAATGGATGATGCCGAGAAGATCCACACCGAGAATGAAGAGGCCGAGAAGGTCCACACCGAGAAAGGAAAAGCCGAACTGCCGAAAATGGAAAAGCCGAGAAGGGTACACAACGACAACGATGGTGCCGAGAAGATCCACACCGAGAATGGAAAAGCCGAACACAACAACCCGAAGAGAAAAGGAAATACACCTAAGCCCTCGGCGAATGCCGCAACACAAGGGCCAAATGAAGTTACTCAACATGGGGGGGTAGAAGCTACCCCGGGGACCTCGGCGTGGCCGAAATCGATGGCGGACTTGCTTATGGGTACTCCGTCGGGCTCGGCGAGTAACACGCTACATGGCGGGGGTGAAGGCACCTCAAGCCACCCCGGCCGGCCGAAAACGATGGCGGACATGCTTAAAGGCTCGACTGACCCTAACGGCCCTCAAGCCTTTGAGCCGGATAAGCTTCAGAACATTGGATTTGCTTCAGTGTCCGACGGCATCCCGGCCATCTACTTCTCCGGAGCGGAAACTCAAAAGCTTGCTGAGAGCATGGGACACGCCATTGTGGGTAAGTTCTCTCACTCTATCCCTACCGGACTGCAAATCCAAAAGACTCTCGATAATATTAAACTCCGGTGTGGATTCAGTTGGAAGTACATTAATGCTAAACATATTCTCATTCAATGCGAGGACTTGGCGGACTATGCCCGAATCCTTGGAGGCCCAAGGGGTACGCCCGTATGGCTCATTGACCGTCACCCGATGAGGGTCTTCAAATGGTCCCCGGACTTTGATGCATACTGCGAGTCCCCCATTGCGGCAATTTGGTGCAACCTAATTGGCCTCCCCATTCATCTTTTCGACCAATCCGCCTTATTCGCCATCGGCAAGCTTCTCGGCACTCCAATACAGATTGATCGAGCCACGGCAAACAAGACTCGGCTTTCATTTGCCCGAATTTGCGTCGAGATAGACATCACAAAACCGCCTACCGAAGAGATAATCCTTGACCTTGGTGGGCGAGAAACAGTGCAGCGGGTCCGATGGGACAAGATACCATCATATTGTCAAGAATGTAAACACGTCGGCCATGCAAGTGAGGTGTGCTATGCGACGGGCAAGAAGGAACGGCCGCCAAAGAGAAACTACCACAACGGCCCGCCTAAACAGTCACAACCCGAGAGACAAACCGATAAGGGGAAGCAAGATACGGGGAAGAATGCCCCAGCTCCAATGAATGGAAACGTTATGGGAAGAAGCAAGGCAAGGCCGGTGATCGACCAAACAATAACAAAACAAATGGGGAGGATATCGGTGGTACTTCCTGGGAGGGACCGAACTCGAAAATGCCGGGCTCAAGACCGGACTCTAATATGCCGGACTCTGCTTTGGGGAGCGGACCGAGCTCCGGAACTCAAAATGCCGGGCTCAAGGCCGGGACCGAGGTTGGGAAGTCCCCACCGAACCGGGGGAACCCATTGCATCCCACCTCCGAACCACCATCACCACGTGGGAACATGGACGTGGAGTGGGGCTCCCCTAATGCGAGGCGCTCGGTCTCACCAGCTCGTCGAGGGAATTCGAGAGGAGGCGCGCGCCATGCCCTGACAAGGGGGCGTGGGTTCTTCTCGGCAAAGAACCACATGAGTACTAACCAATATTACTCTCTCATGGCGAACGGAGAATTTGATGTTGAGAATTGTGGGGATGCGGACGAAGACCCCATGGAGTTGCACATGGGGGTCGAGAGGTTAGGAGGCAACAGTTCGGCCGACGATGCCGAGGAGGTCGCCCCGAACAAAGAGCAACACCGCACTGACTACCAAGGAGGGCCTTCAGCCTCTTTGGGTACGCACCCTTCCTGTTAATGATGTCGTACAATTTCATGTTTTGGAACGTGAGGGGGATTGCGAATGCGCCCACTCAAAACGTTCTAAAAAGACTTATTGATTGTCATAATGTTTTATTTCTTGCAATAATGGAACCGCTCACACACCCGGACCCGGACCGATTCTCTAAGGCCTTGGGGCTGCCCTTCATTGGTTCGAACACGAACGGGAAGATTTGGATGTTCGCGGAAGAGGGGTCCACTTTTGATATTGAGAATGACTCGGAACAAATCCTTCACGGTTTCCTCAAGTCCCACCGCCTTGCTAGGCCGGTGGCCATTTCAGCCGTGTACGCCAAATGTACAAGGGCTGAACGACATCAATTATGGGACAAGATGAGAGAGATTGCCGGGCCTCTCGAGGGAACACCTTGGATCATCGGTGGCGATTTCAACACCATTCTATCACACCAAGACAGAGTCGGAAGTGATACTAACCGGCAAGCCGAGATGGTTGATTTTGCGGAGGCAACGGAAGACTGTAGGCTGCTTGATCCTGGTTTTGATGGAGCGGCATTCACTTGGGCCAAGAATGGCCTCTTTGAAAGGTTGGATAGAGTGCTTGTCAGTGAGGATTGGACTAAGACCTTCGAGGCTACTCGGGTTACGAATCTCCCCCGGGTTGCCTCGGACCATGGACCAATTCTTGTCAGGTGCACGAAGATGAACACATCCGCTGGAGCCAAGGCATTCAGGTTCCAGAACATGTGGATCCGACATGAAGGATTCATGGCCGTAGTGCAAAAAGCATGGGAGGAACCCACGGGGGCGGGTGGAATCCTAACATTCAAATCAAGCAGGCCAGAGTTAAAAAGGCCCTTAAGGAGTGGAACAAAGAGGTCTTTGGGAACATCCATGCTAATCTAAAGGAAAAGGAGGAAGAAATTGCTCTGGCCCAATCTAGTTTCGAGGCAAGGCCGACTCCGGAGCACAGGACAGCGATCAACAAACACATTGCCGAGTACATCCTTTTGCTGAGAATGGAAGAAGATTTTTGGCGACAGAAGGCAGCTTTGAGGTGGCTTGCCGAGGGAGACAAAAATACCCGGTTCTATCAAAGCTGGGTGAAACAAAAGAGGGTCCGTCTCCGCATCCATTCAATTCGTGTCAATGGGCAGGAGCTCACCGAGGAAGCCGAGATTAAAAAGTCCGCAGTGGAGTTCTTCCAACAACTCCTTGCCCCCAACAATCCGACACTTGAAGACCCAGACCTCGACCTAATCCAGCAGGTCCACTCAGCCGAGCAGTTCGTTGACATCGCAGATGCTCCAAGTGCGGACGAGGTCAGGAGTGCCACCTTTTGCATTTCCGGAGATAGTGCACCCGGACCTGATGGCTTCTCGGCCACCTTCTATCAAGCCTGCTGGTCCATTGTGGGGCCGGAGGTAGTGGAAGCAATCAGACAGTTCTTCAGAGGGGCCTTCCTGCCAAGGAGCATCACGGCCACAAGCATTGTCCTTATCCCAAAGAAGGCATCGCCGGAGTCATGGACCGACTACCGACCCATCAGTCTCTGCAATGTTTTAAACAAGATCATTACCAAGGTACTCACCTCTCGACTCTCTCCTTTCCTCCCACAGGTCATCTCCCCAAACCAAAGTGGTTTTGTCAAAGGTCGGCTCCTTAACGACAACGCACTTCTGGCTCAAGAAATGTTCCATGAGCTTGCTAGATGCTCCCCAGCGCCTAATGTGGCAGTAAAGATTGACATGGCTAAAGCCTATGATAGGGTCCAATGGCCCTTCCTCTTCAAAGTTTTACGCCGTATGGGATTCCCGGATTCATGGATTTCACTTATGGAGAGGTGTATTGGGTATTGCTGGTTCTCGGTCCTTGTTAACGGGGCACCCACGGGCTTCTTTAGATCAACTCGTGGACTTCGGCAAGGAGATCCGATCTCCCCCGCTCTGTTCGTGATCGCTGCGGAATACCTGTCCCGAGCATTAGATAAGCTCATCCTCGGCCAAAAGGACATGACGTACAAAGCCTCCCGGAGATGCATGGAGATCAGCCATCTAGCCTATGCGGACGACATTATCATCTTCACCCAAGCGGCGGCAAATCCTATGCGCCGGCTAAGAGCTTGTCTTGAAAAGTATGAAAGAGTCTCCGGCCAACAAGTCAGCCTTGCTAAGAGTAATTTCTATATTGCCGAGGCCCATGAGCATTGGGCAACTCGATCCAGGCGGAAGGGGGCTTCACTAGAGGGGTTTTCCCCTTCCTCTACCTCGGAGTACCTATCTATCGTGGTGTCAAACGCACGGACATGTTCCTCTTTCTACGAGAAAAGATTGCAAGAAGGATCTCAGGATGGGCACACACCGTCACCTATCCTTTGGAGGA
Organism: Salvia splendens; assembly: GCF_004379255.2. Classification (NCBI taxonomy): domain Eukaryota; kingdom Viridiplantae; phylum Streptophyta; class Magnoliopsida; order Lamiales; family Lamiaceae; genus Salvia; species Salvia splendens. The sequence continues at coordinate 24,566 of NW_024599617.1, forward strand.
AGGCTTACGTTGATTAAGAGCACTCTTGAAGCGATCCCCTTGCACATCTTTCAAGCCGTCGAGCCCACGGCCGGTACCCTCAAGCAACTTGATCAACAAATGGCCCGATTCTTTTGGGGGTCTACGAATGAAAAGAAGCGGACCCATTGGATTGGTTGGGAACAAATGTGTCGGCCCACTGATGAAGGAGGCCTTGGGATCCGGAAAACTATGGAGGTCCTCCGCGCCTTCAATATCAAACTTTGGTGGCGCTTTCGGGAGCAAAAACTCCCTTTGGGCAAGATACATGATGGCAAAATATTGCACCAACTCCACACCGCTCACCTTGAGACTGCCGAGCAGGAGTAGTCCTACGTGGAGAAGGCTCTCAAGAGCATGGCCCCTCGCACAACCGCACATGAGATGGCTAGTGGGACAAGGGGACATCTACTTCTGGGATGACATTTGGCTTGGCAATAGCCCTCTGAGGGAATTTAGTCTTGATGATAGGGGAAGACCAACCACCCGGGTTTCGGAGTTCATTACTAATGGGGGTTGGGATGTGCCCAAGCTTCAGCTTCTTCACAATCAGGCCGGCCTCCCTCAGCATGTTATCGATGGCATCATTAATACACCGATCCTCCATGATGAACAGGATATCCTGAGGTGGAACCTCTCTAAACATGGGGAATTCACGGTGGCTTCGACATGGGACACACTTCGAGGGCGAAACCCGATCATCCAAGGTTTGGGGGACGTTTGGAAGGCAGGCCTCACCAACTCAATAGCCATCTTTATCTGGAGGCTTCTCTCCAATCGGGTGCCGGTTGACACGAAGCTTCAGTGGCGGGAGATTGAGCTAGCCTCTAAGTGCCAATGCTGCCCCCACCGACCGAATACCGAGTCCCTCCAACACCTCTTCATCCAGGGACATGGAGCTCGCAGAGTTTGGAGTGAGTTTGACGGTTGGTTCACAGGCCCGTTCCCCCCGCATCCATATCAATGATACAATCCCTACGAGATCGAAGTGTGGGCGCGAAGGTACCAACAGCCGAACAAGAAACATCTTAGCCGAGCCACTCCATACCTCATTCTGTGGTTTATCTGGTCGGAGAGAAACAGGAGTCGCCACCAAGGCACACAGTTTAAACCACAAAACGTGGTATGGCAGGTCCACATGTTCATTCGGAATGCTATGTCCAATGGAAGCTTGAAGCCGAAACATTGGAAGGGAGTTAAACTTGGAATCAACATTCCTCAAGCGGCGGCAATCAGGGCGCTACCCCTAGCCATGGCAATCAAATGGAACCCCCCGGACCAGCCGTGGATAAAGCTCAACACAGATGGCTCCTACAATGAAGCGAACGGTAGAACAGGGGCTGGAGGGATTATTCGAGACCACTTGGGTAAGATGCTCGTCGCCTTCAGCACACCCCTAGAAGCACACTCGGCGTTAGAGGCGGAGCTGTTGGCCATGCTCCACGGGCTAAATTTAGCCAAAGAACTCGCCCTACCAATCTGGATTGAGTCCGATGCAGAGCAAGCAATCAAATTGGTCAATGGGACTGGATGGGGGCCGGCACTCGCCCGGCAAGCGGTGGCGCAACTAACCCTTCATAAACGCCAACTCAAATTCCGAGCCACCTTCATACACAGGGAGGGGAACAAAGCGGCGGATTTCCTTGCGAAAATGGGGCTAGTCCAAGACAGTGGTCTACGAATGCACTACAACTCAGCACCGAGAGAACTGTTGGACTTGGTTAGATTGGACGAGATGGGAGTGTCGCACATCCGATACCTTGACGGGAACGGGCATTAAAGTTGATAATGAGACGATGGGAGACAATAGTGACTAGCTTTTTGGTTAATTGTATTTTGGAAAAGAGTATGATGAGGTCCGACCTTGTGGGATTGGACCGCATACTACTCTTGATTTGTTACGGCACACCACTTTTGGGTGTGGCCACGCCTTGTAATTACCGCCTTTGGAATTATAGGGATGAGGGACCCACGAACCCTCCACCGTAGAGGTGTTTGATAAAAAAAAAAAAAAAAAAAAAAAAAAAAAAAAAAAAAAATATAGAAATTACTTTTAGCGAGGTTGATCTGTTGCCCTGAGACTCCCTTATAACCATCAAGACACGCTCTAAGCCGGCGCAAAGAGTGTGCAGTTGCTTGGGTGAAAATAATAATATCATCGACATAAGCTAAGTGGTTGATTTCCATGTACCTCCTAGAGGCTTTGAAGGTCATCTCCTTCTTGCCAAGAATGAGTTTGTCGAGGGCACTGGATAGATAAACTGCGGCAATCACAAACAATGCCGGGGAGATGGGATCTCCTTGTCTGAGCCCACGAGTAGATTTGAAAAAACCCGCTGGGCCCCATTAATAAGGACTGAGAACCAGCATGAGCTAATGCACCTTTCGATAATGTTTTTTTTTTTTTTTACTCCAAACACCTTCACGGTGGAGGGTTCGTGGGTCCCTCATCCCTATATTTCAAAAGGTTGTGAACTACAGAACGTGGCCATACCCAAAACTGGTATGCCACATAGCGAAGGCAAGAGTAGTATGCGGTCCGAAACCGCAGGAACCAGACCTTATCATACTCTCTTCAAAATTACAATTGCATGGTACGTACAAGAAATAACACATCTTTCCTCGGCACTCAAACCTAATCTTCATCCTCGGTTTGGACCCGAATATTGGGGACGCCCATAGCCTCCCTTCTGACAATTGCTTTAAGGAGCCGTGGGGCCGTTGAGGTGTCCATGCGGAGAGATTCAGGGCTCTCAATTCCCATTTTTACGAGGAGGTCTGCTGCTTTGTTCCCCTCCTGATGTATGAAAGTTGTTCGGGGGTAATCTGTTGACTCTTTTGAATGGCGATGCGTGCCAAGATTCGGCTCGTGTATGCTGGCCCCCAGCTTGAGCCATTGAGGAGCTTAACCGCTTGGGCGGCATCTGATTCACCCAAATAGGTCGTCCAAAATCCAAGGCTAAAGTCAGCCCGTGATGTATGGCCATAAGCTCCGCTTCAAGGGCCGAGTGGGCCTCGAGTGAAGTGGCGAAGGCTGCGAGCATGTTACCCTCGTGATCACGGATAATTCATCCCCCTCCCACCTTGTCCATGTCTTCTAAGTATGCGCCATTAGTATGAGCTTGATCCAAGGGCTATCCGGCGGGTTCCATTTGATCGGCATCGCAAGAGGCCCTACTACTCCTCCTCGACCCCCACCTGGCTCGGGACATTGATTTTAAGGTTTACCACCCTTCCAATGCTTCGGTTTGAAGCTCCCGTTAGCCATGCAATTACGTATAAACATTTGAACTTCCCAAACCTCATTAAAGGCCTTGAACTGAACCAATTGATGGCGACTCCTATTCCGCTCCGCCCAAAGGAACCATAATATAAGGTACGACATGACTTTACTAAGGTGCTTCTTACCGGTTGCTGAAGTCTTTGGGCCCAAACTTCGAGTCTTTCTGGGATTGTGTCATTAATCCGAAAGTAAAGGTGAGGTTCCCGCAAAACCATGAGTCAAACTCCCTCCAGACACTCACGGCTCCATCCCCTCGAATGAAGAGGTGCTGGAGAGACTCAATATTCGGCCCGATGTGGGCAAACATTGGCACTTGGATGCCATCTCCATTTTCCTCCATTGTAGCTTCGTGTCCACATGGCACTTGGACGCCAAATAAAGATGGCAATCGACGAGGGTTGATGCCCAGCTCTCCAAACATCATCAAGTCCAAGGACGAAAGGCCCTTTGTGTCCGGATGGTCTCTCCTAGGTTGTCGCAAGTGAGAACTCCCCTGTCTGAGACAACGTCCATTCTCGGCGTATCTTTCTTCCCCCAAAATGATTGGCGTGTCAAGGATCTTCAGGATTACATGTTCTGGGAATCCGGCTTGTTGCATGGAGCATTCGGAGCTTCGGTTCATTCCATGCCCCATCATGATGAAAAACCCTAACATGATCCAGGGGGTTGCCCCTATCATCTAGGCTAAGTTCTCTGAGTGGGGTATCTCCGAGCCAAAAATCAGCCCAAAAAATACATCCTTCCTTTACCCACCACCCATCGGACATATGGGTGAGCCTGCGCCATCTTTAGGAGCCTTCTCCAGGTCGGGACTATTTCATCCCACCACCACCCAAGCCGTAAGTGGAGGACGCCTTATTGCAGTACTTAACCATCATATATTGTGCCATAAGGAATTTTGTTCCCTGAATCTCCACCATAAGCTTAATATTAAAAGCGCGGAGGTACCTCTTTGAACTTGCCGGATTCCAAGGCCTCCCTCAGCAGTGGAGACAGCAGATCTGGTCCCAACCTATCCAGTGTGTCTTCTTTTCTCATTAGTCGAACCCAGAAGAAGCGGGCCATTTGTTGATCCAACTGCTTGAGTGCACCACCCGTGGGCTCAATTGCTTGAAAGATATGGAGTGGGACCGCCTCAAGCGTGGCTCTTGATAGAGTGAGTCTTCCCCCGAAGGACAGGTGCCGATGTGCCCATCCTAAAATCCTTGCCGCAATTTTCCCTCCCGAAGGACATAAACATATCCGATCGCTTAAACCCTCGGTAGATAGGGACACCAAGATAAGGACAAGGGAACATACCTCTAGAGAAGCCCCCTTCGTGTGAATAGAGTTCGCCCACCCTTCATGTGCTAAACAATATAGAAATTACTCTTAGCAAGGTTGATTTGTTGGCCCGAGACCTCAGCATAGTGGTCAAGGCACGCTCTGAGTCTCCTAAGAGATGTTGTGGGCTGCTTGCGTGAAAATGATGATGTCATCAGCATAGAGGACGAGGTGGCTGATCTCTAAGCACCCCCGTGTGGCTTTGAAAGTCATCTCCCTATTCCCGAGAATGAGTTTTTCAAGAGCCTGCGAGAGATAGTCAGCTGCAAGAACAGAAAGGAGCGGGGGAGTTGGGGTCGCCTTGTCCTGAGCCCGCTGGTTGATTTGAAGAAAACCTGTAGGGGCGCCATTAACGAGGGATCGAGAACCAACAAGATCCTACACATCTTTCAATAAGTGCAATCTATGGTTCCGGGAAGCCCATTCGCTTGAGGATCCTGAGTAGGAATGGCCACTGAACTCGATCATAAGCCTTTGCCATGTCAATCTTTACTGCAACGTTCGGGGTCGGGGTACATCTTGCAAGCTCATGGAACATTTCCTTTGCGAGGAGCACATTGGTCATTTAGCAATCTCCCGTTCACAAATCCATTTTGGTTCGGTGAGACGACGCGGGGTAGAAAGGGGGTGTGAGCCTCTTCATGAGGATTTTTGTGACCCACCTTGTTGACAACCTTACATAGGCTGATGGTCCGATAATCTCCCCAAGTTTCGGGTGCCGCCTTTTTTCGGTATAAGTACAATGCTCGTGGCCGTAAAGCTTCGGGGGAGGTACGCGCCACCAAAGAACTGCCTAAACCGCATCCACTATTTCCCGAGATGTCAAAAATTGCTCGCTTAACTTCATCCGCATCTGGTGGATTAGGGGAGGTCTTCCAGTTGCTCCGAGAAGGGAAGTTGGTGTGCAATAGGTCAAGGTCCGGTTCAGCGAGCTCCGGGTAGTTAAGGGCAATGAGATTTTGGAAAAAGTTGATATGGGATTGGATAGGACGAAGGACCCGTTAGATATATTTGATCCAAGAACCCCACGTATAAGGTTTGGCAGCGGACTCCCTTGATTGATAATCTGGTTTGAAGCCACTTCCAGAGCTTGGAAAAACCTCGACCCGTTGGCTATATGAATCAGCCAAGAACCTCGGTATGGTTGAACGCCACAAGAACTTGCTCAAATTATCTTGATAAGTTCCAAACAAGTGAAAAACTCTACAAAGAGAATTCAACTCACAAGACAAAGTCTATTTTCGTATTTGATCAATGGTGTCCTCAAATGACATGCTTACAAGCCTATTTATAGGCTAGAATGGACTCTTGAAAGTCTCATATCATTAGTACAACTTAAGACCTTTAGAATGACTCATAATAAGTGAAAAGTAACTCCTAAACTATTGGTGTGACTTTAGGACATCTAAAGTCACTTATTTAACTCAAAAAGAAACTTAAAAATGACTCTTCATTTTGGTTGCTCCAACATGGACGAAAATGCATCATGTATCTTCAATTTGGCCCTCCAAAATGTGATATATAGTGACTCAAAACTTCATGCATTGGGCTGCCCACTAACTTGAATAATATTCACCATTTGGCCCAATGTAGATTGGTCTTGGAATTGGGCTTTTATTTCATCAACTAAAAGCATCATGGACTCCTTTATCTTCTTAGCTCTAGCTCTTGTAATTGGTCCACTTTGAATGAACAATGGATCCATCTTCTTGTCCTTGTAGATCAGCTTGGGTGTAGCTCCATCATTCCCTTCTTCTTCAAGAGGATTCGTCCTCGAATCTAATTCACCAACATAAGGAGATAAATCAGAAACATTGAAAGTAGCACTTACATCAAACTCACCAGGTAAGTCAAGTTTGTAAGCATTATCATTGACTTTTCCAATCACTTGGAATGGTCCATCTCCTCTTGGCTGCAACTTGGACTTTCTTTTCGAAGGAAATCTCTCCTTTCTCATATGCAACCAAACCCAATCTCCCGGCTCAAAGATGACTTGTTTCCGACCCTTGTTGGCTTGCTTTGCATATTGTTCTGTCCTCTTTTCAATGTTGAGTCTTACCCTTTCATGCAATCTTTTCACCATTTCGGCCTTAGCTTTTCCATCAAGACTTGCACGATCTTCAATAGGTATTGGAATCAAATCTAGTGGGCTCAATGGATTAAAATCATACACAACTTCAAATGGAGAAAAGTTAGTAGCAGAATGAACACTTCGATTATAAGCAAATTCAGCAAAAGGTAAGCATTCCTCCCAACTTTTCAAGTTCTTTTTAACTAAAGTTCGTAGTAATTGAGACAAAGTCCTATTAACTACTTCAGTTTGTCCATCAGTTTGTGGATGACAAGTAGAAGAAAATAAGAGTTTAGTTCCTAACCTATTCCACAACACTCGCCAAAAATGACTCACAAATTTAGCATCTCGATCACTCACAATTGATCTAGGAACACCATGCAAATGGACAATTTCTTTAAAGAACAAATCAGCGATATGAGATGCATCATCAGTTTTGTGACATGGAATAAAATGTGCCATTTTTGAAAACCTATCAACAACCACAAAAACTGAATCTCTACCTCTTTTTGTTCTTGGCAAACCAACAACAAAGTCCATTGAAATATCCTCCCACGGTGCACTAGGAATTGGTAACGGTTTGTACAAACCATGTGGGTGTGATTTAGACTTGGCTTGCATGCAAGTTATGCATCTTTTATAAATTCTTTCAACATCCACACGCATTTTAGGCCAAAAGAAATGTTCATGCAAAACATCCATTGTCTTATGGACTCCAAAATGCCCCATTAAACCACCACCATGTGCTTCACGCACAAGCAATTCACGCTTAGAACCTTTAGGAATGTACAGTTTATTTTCTCTAAACAAATAGCCATCATGCCTATAGAACTTGTCAAATGCAGCATGCTCACAAGCTAAATAGATAGAAGAAAAGTCCGGGTCATTATCATACATTTCCTTAATCAACTCAAAACCAAGCAACTTAGAACTCAAATTAGTGATCAAAATGTACCTCCGAGACAATGCATCTTGCCGACCACCACCTTCACCGGCCGAGACAACCCCATAACTACCGCCCTCGATCCCAAGCCTTTCCCGAGCAACCCCATCGCCCTCCCGGCCATGCCGGACGACCCGACGAGCGAGCCACCCCCTCTTGAGGGAGAGCAAACCCCCTCGGACCAACAAATGAAGTTTTGCTCGAAGGAATCAAACTCTCCGAAGGAGCCGTCTAAGAAAATGGCGTTGAAGGCTGCTAAAGCAAAGATCAAGGCTCGAAAGAGCACTCCGGCCCCGACTACTAAAGGGGATGGTCGGAAGAGGTACGTACTCTCCCCACTTCCCGAGGACAAGCAACTAAGGAAGAGAATCGACTTTGGGGAGGAAGATTGCGCCCCGGTTGTGAGCCCTAAATGCAAAAACTCGATCTTTCCGGTGCTTGTAAGTCCCAACATGGCGGACGCATTGCAAGAGGGGGAGATTGTGCAAGGAGAAGTTGAAGAGGAGATAAAATGGAAAGGCCACATGTGGTCCGAGGCGCAACTTCCGACCTGGTGCTTTTCTTCGGCCAAGATTCCGTCCAAGTCGCCGGAGAGGAGACGGCCGACCACGACATGGAGCCTTCTCAACCGAGCCATGACAAATCCATTGTACTTGGTGCTGCAAAAGTACAAGGAGCCTTGGGGGAGGAGATGGTCAACTTGCCCGATAAGGATATGGGAACAAAAATGCTTTTGGAAAGTAGGTTGGTCCCTTGCCAAAATGGAGAGTCACATGATGCACTAGCCGTTAGTGAGTTTTTGCAGCCTAACCCTACCAACCTTCTCCATGTTGCCTCCTTGGATGCGGCGGACATGCTAGACACCTTGGCGGCGCAGCCACTTCTCAACGCCGGCACGGCGGAGTCCGGCCGGCCGGCGGCCGAGCCAAACCATGCACCTCAATTTGGTATGAACTTCCCCTTGCTATCACCTTCAACCGCTTTCAAGGCCTACCAAACGGAGTTCCCACCCTTGGAGAAAGGTCGAACTCTAAAGCTACGTGATTCCTTTGAGCATGGCCGACCGAAAGGTGCCGAGATGGTGCCGAGTCCGTGCTCGAGTCAGCACGATCTCCCTTACACGCATGTCAAGCCGGGTGCGGGAGAAGGCCCCACGGTCTCGGCCAGCATGCCCGAGGCCCTGAAAATTGGGGCGAGCCCGTCATCATCTCCTAATTCCGGGGTAATGGCTGACCTCTTTAAGGTAACTCCATCAGCCACAATGAACGGACCACAATGTAGTAGAGAAGAGGGAGCCGGGGTCGGTTCGAACGGCAACTTGCCGGCCAATGGTGCCGAGACGGGCTCGGTAACCACAAATGCATGGCGCTCAATGGCGGACCTGATCAAGGGAGCCCCCGATCCGAATGGACCGCAAGTGTTCGTGCCGACAA